>NW_003852561.1:1183749-1223602 GCF_000181295.1 Otolemur garnettii
CCCAAGTGTCATTGAGCATAAGGTTATTAAGCTTCCATGATTTTGTTTGAGTCTGCAAGTTCCTGTTGTTTCTGAGTTCAACTTTTATTCCGTGGTGGTCTGAGAAGATGCAAGGGATAATTTCTTTTCTTTTAAATTTGCTGAGGTTAGACTTGTGACCTAGGATATCCTGGAGGGCTGGTTTAGTAATGGCAAATTTCTTCAACATGTGAATATCTTTAAAGTATGTAATTTCTCCACCATAAATGAAGCTCAGTTTAGCTGGATAGAGGATTCTGGGTTGAAAGTTGTTTTATTTTAGGAGGTTGAAGGTTGGTGACCACCCTCTTCTAGCCTGAAAGGTTTCAGCCAAGAGATCTGCAGTCATTCTAATATTCTTCCCCTTGTAAGTTAATGTTTTCTTGCATCTAACTGCTTTCAGGATTTTCTCTTTCATGTTAACTTTAGTGAAGTTGATTATGATATGCCTGGGGGATGTCTTGTTCGGGTTGAGTCGTGCTGGGGTTCTGAAGCTGTCTGCTATCTGAATTTCAGGGTCCCTTGGCATGTCTGGAAAGCTCTCTTTCATAATTTCATTAAGGAGAGACTCTGTGTTTTGTGAGGCAACTTCATCACCTTCAGGGATTCCTATGAGGTGAATATTAGTTTTCTTTGAATTATCCAAGATCTCTCTGAGTGAGAGATCTGTCTTTGTTCTCCATCTGTCAAAATCTTTGGAAGTCTGGGTGCGTTCAAAGTCTTTGTCTTCAGTGTCAGAGATCCTATCTTCTGCCTCATCCATCCTCTGATGAAGGGATTCAATGGTGCTCTTCAAATCTGCAACCTCTTGTTTCAGTGTATCGTAATCCTTGATCATTTTATCTTTGAAATCATTGAATTCCTGGGACAGCTTTTGAATGATTTGAAATTCTAGCTCCCTCTTTTCCTCCAACCTGTTGATCTTACTCCCTATCCAGATTCTGAACTCAATTTCTGACATTTTAGATATCTGTTTATGTAGTGGGTCTTCAATTGTGTCTACCCCATCCTTCTTTGGGGAAGTTAATCTACTCTGGTTATTCTGGTTGCCAGAGTTTTTCCGCTGATTCTGTCCCATGTTGAATTTGCACCTTTCGGACACCATCCCTAAAACCGTTCTGCCAGTGGCTTCTTCTAGTCTTCTCCTGGGCACAACCTGGCAAGACCCCGGGAGGCGGGGCCAGCAGGCGGGGTGATGCAACCCACCCCTGCAGGAGTCAGTGTCCCCGTGAAGGCCCTGGGAGGCAGGCTCAACCTGCCCCAGCGGAGGTCAGTTGTCCTTACTGTCCACCAAAGCCCCGGAGGCAGATGCACAGCTGGCGGGATGGCATTACCCTCCCAGGCAGGAGTTGCTGATGACTGCAAGCTGGCAGGGCCTCGGGAGTCAGGCGCGCAGCTGCGTGACCTGCCCCAGCACAAGTCAGTTGTCCTTGCAGGCCACCAAAGCCCCAAAGGCAGGCGCGCAGCTGGCAGGACGGCGCAACCCTCTCTGGCAGGAGTTGGCGGTGATGGCCCGCTGGGAGGTCCCAGGAGGCAGGTGCACGTCTGTGCAACCTGCCCCAGCAGAAGTCAGCTGCCCTCACAGGCCGCCAAGCCCCAGAGGCAGGTGCACCGCTGGCGGGATGGCACGACCCTCCCCGGCAGGAGCTGCTGGTGACTGCCAGCTGACAAGACCCCAGGAAGCAGGAGTGAGGCTGTGCGACCTACCCAGCAGAAGTCAGTTGCCCACACTGGCCACCAAAGCCCTGGAGGCTGCACGTGACTGGCGGAACTGTGCGACCCTCTCAGGCAGGAGCTGGTGGTGATCTAGGGCCAGGGGTCTCTGGAGGCAGGTGTGAGGCTGCTCAACCTGCCCTAGCAGAAGTCAATTGCCCTAACTGGCCACCAAAGCCCTGGGGGCAGGCAAGCAGCTGGGACTGCGCTACCCTCCCCAGGAGTTGAAGGCAGCCGCCAGCCAGCAGGGCTCTGGGAGGCGGGCGTGGCTCAGTGACCCAACCCAGCAGAAGTCAATCACTGTCAAGGGCCACCAAAGACCTGGAGGCAGATGCCTGGTGGGGTGTGTAGCCCTCCCTGTTCAGCATCAATCCCAGTCACTGGCACCAAGGTCTCGGGAAGTGCAGATAGCAGCCCGGGAGACAGCTGAGCGCAGAATGCTCTGACTGAGGGGGTCCGTCTGCTCGCAGAAAGCGTGAATCAAGCAGTTCTCCCGGCGAAGGACTGGGACAGGGGCTTCGTCTTGAAAGGGTGGGTGGATGCTGTTCTTGGATCTCCTCTCCCTGTCTCTGCCAGCAAGGGGAGGGGGAGTGGACTGGAATCTCAAAATGGCAGTGCGAATGCCAGTTCCACTTTTCTGCCTGGGGGAGGGTGTTCCGAGTCTCAACTGGGTTCCTCCAGGGTGGTAAACTTCCCTGTTGACAGCTCTCACTCGTGGAGCGAGAGAATAGGTCCTCAGTTTATCGGTGGCCTGTAGGAGACTCGGAGGAGCGGTTGAAGAGGAAACAAAGAAAAAACACACCTTTCTTGGGGGAGGGGATGGGCGCTATTCCTTTGGGGTGATTTATGTACCTGTGCATTGTCCTCTAGGAGTCCCCGCCTGTCTCAGAAGAGGTGTCCTGCCGGTATCACTCTTCTCTCTCAGCTGGGCTCCCAGTATTTGACTTTGTTGGGGGTTTCTCTGGACTTTATCCTTTCCTCTGGACAGGAGCTTCTGTCGGGGACTGGTGCCTGTAGGCCATCTTGACCACTCCCCCAAGGCTATGATCTTTAAACATCTCTCTGCTCCATCTTCACATCAACTTCTTCTCCGTGTGTACAAAATATCTCTGCCCTCTTGCTATGGTTTGAATGTGTTCCCCCTAAAAGGAGCAAGTGTTGGAAACTTAATCCCCAATGCAACAATGTTGGGAAGTGGGGCCTAATGGGAGAGGTGAAGTGGTAAGTGCTCTACCCTTATGAGCGGATTAATGCAAGTTCAATTTCTTGTTCCTTTTTGCCCTCTCTTGTGCATCTACCTTCTTCCATGGAATGAGGCAGCAAGAAAACCCTCGCCAGTGGCCAGCCCCTTGATTTTGGACTTTCCCAGCCTCCAGAACTGTGAGAATAAATTTGTGTTTGTTATAAATTACCCGGTCTGAGGTATTTTGTTGCAGAAGCACAGAATGAACTAAGGTGCCCCTTCTCATAAGAATACGTGTGATTGCATTTAAGGCCCACACAGGCAAAGGTCTGCCTACCTCACTCCATCCCCCAAGTGCCCCCAGAAGGTGGGACATAAGGGCACTAGGCCACTGACCGTGAAGGCTGTGTCTGTTTGCTTGTCATGATCCCTTCATGTGATTAAGTTAATCACCTTCAACTTTTCCAGCCCTTTTTTTTTTTCTTGCCAAGTAATATTCACAGTTTCAGAGTTCAAGCTGTGGAGATCTTTTGAGGGGCTATTTTTCAGTCTACCACACTCATTTTAATATTGCCATTGTAAAAATAAATGTTTCATACTGGAATAATTTTAGATTCAGAGAAATGTTGCAAAGATAGTGTATTGTTTCCATTTACCTTTTAGTCAGTTCCTCTAGGATGACTTAAAAAATGTTTTCTTTTAAAAAAAATTTCTAAGTAATATATAGGTATAAACAATTAGGTTACATTGCTTACATTGGTTAGCTAAAGTCCAAGTTGTCGTTGAGCCCCTCACTCAGGAGGTATGCCGTCTACCCCTACATTGTGCCAGTAAAGTGAGAGCTTACCAAACCCCTTTCCTACTTCCCATGCCCCCACTCGAATTATTTGTCTCTTTTTTTTCTTGTGTGGGTGTTCAGTTGTTCATTTACTACTTTCATGTTAGTATTGAGTACATTGGATGTTTTCCTTTCCATTCTTGTGATACTTTACTTAGAAGTATGTTCTTCAAATCCATCCAGGTAAATATAAAGGATATAAAGTCTCCATCTTTCTTTATGGCTGAATAGTATTCCATGGTATAGATATACCATAGTTTACTTATCCATTCATGAGTTGATGGGTACTGGGGTTGTTGCTGCATCTTGGTGATTATGAATTGAGCTGTGATAAACATTCTAGTACAAATGTCCTTATGATAAAATGATTTTTTTTTCCTTCTGGGTAGATACCTAGTAATGGGATTATTAGATTAAATGGAAGGTCTACTTTGAGACAGAGCCTCACTTTGTTGCCCAGGCTAGAATACTATGGCCTCAACCCCTAGCTCACAGCAACCTTGAACTCCGGGGTTCAATCTATCTTCCTGCCTCAAAGTCCAAGTAGCTGGGACTACAGAGGCTCACCAGAACACCTTGGTAGAGACAGGGTCTCTCTCTTGCTCAGGCTAGTCTTGAACTCCTGAGCTCAAGGGACCCTTCTGCCTTGACCAACCAGAATGTTGAGATTACAGGTATTAGCCACTGAACTCAGCTAAAAGATGCTTCATTTCTTAAAAATTTTGTTTCAGGATTTTAAATGCTAGTAAGTTTGGGCATGGTGTTTATTTTTAGAATAAAATACATTGTAAAAAGCCTATATTGTCCTTCTTTACTTAAAATGAGACCTCTATTATCTATTTCCTACTTATCAAAAACAAAGAAAAATAACAGGGCCCTGATTCTGGCATAAAAATGAATTGATATATAGTTCCACCAGAAGCAACAATTGAAAAGAGTTGTAACTGCCAAATATGAGAAAAATTTTTAACAATTTTAATATGACAATTCCCCAAATTTATTTCTCACATTGTCAATAAATTTCCATCTATACTTTGTTTTATATATACTTAAGAATGGCTTGGGTTATTTTAAGATTTTATTATCAGAAGAAAAAATTGAAAGTAACAATCTTTGTTTTGTGTGTCCATGAAACTCAGAAAAGAATATAACTTAATAGCTTAGGTATCTCAATGACTAGTTCCATACTATGTCTTAAATTATACATCAAATATACTAAATTGTGTTAGTCATATGCCATATAATAATGGGAATGTGTTCTGAGAAGTGTGTCACTAGGTGATTTTGTCATCGTGCAGACATGACAGAGTGTATTTATACAAACCTAGATGGTATAGGCTACTCTACTCCCGGGCTACAGGAATTAGTCTATTGCTCCTAAGCCACAGAATTGTACAGTGTATTACTGTGCTAAATATTGTAATTATAACAAATAGTAAATATTTGTGTATCTAAAGAGATCTAAATATAGAAAAAGTACAGTAAAAGTATGTTACAATTTTTTTAAAGGTACATTTGTATAGGATACTTACCGTGAACAAAACCTGCAAAATTGGAAGTTGCTCTGGGTGAGTGAATAGGTAGGTGGTGAGTGAGTGTGAAGACCCACGTTACCATGCACTGCTGTAGACTTTATAACACTGTACACTTTAGCTACACTAAGTTTACTTTTAAAGCTTTTCTTTCTTCAGTAATTAACCCTAGCTTACTGTGACTTTTTTGCTGTATAAACTTGTTAGTTTTCTTTTAACTCTTGGACTCTTAGTAACACTTAGCGTAAAACACAAACATATACAGCAGTACAAAAACTTTTTTATATCTTTATTCTGCAAGCTGTTGTATATTTTTAAACTTTATTTATTTATTTTTTAAATTATTTATTAGAAACTAAGATATAAGCACACAGATTCGTCCAGGCTTACACAAACTCAGAACCATCAGTATCACTGTCTTACACCTCCATATCTCGAAGGCCTTCAGGGGCAATAACGTGCATGGAGCTGTCTTCTCCTATGCTAGCAGTGCCTTCTTTGGAATATCTTCTGAAGTTACTGCCTCAGTCTGTTTTAAAGTTAACATTTTTTGTAAAATGTTATAACAATAAAATACAATAATTAAGAAAGTGTGGTGAAGGCTATGGTAACCAGTTTGTTGTATTTCAAATTGTACATAAAACCAGCACAGTGGGCAGCACCTGTGTCTCAGTGGGTAAGGCACTAGCCCCATTCACCGAGGGTAGTTTGAACCTGGCTCTGGCCAAACGGCAACAAAAAAATAGCCTGGCATTGTGGTGGGCACCCGTAGTCCCAGCTATTAGGGAGGCTGAGACAAGAGAATTGTCTAAGCCCAAGATCTGAAGGTTTCTGTGAGCTGTGATGCCATAGTACTCTACAGAAGGCAACAAAGTGAGACTCTGCCTCTTAAAAAAAACAACAAAAAACCCCAGCACAGTGTACCCCATGAATGCATTAATGTACATAGCTATGATTTAATTAAAAGAAGAAAACACATGGTAAATAGATAAAGCACAGTAATTTGTAATCATTAGCACACATTATGTACCGTATATAATAGTATGTGTTATACTTTTGTGTGAGTGAAGTGCAATAGATTTGCAACCAGGCCATGAATTGAACTGTGACCTTAGGACAGCTGTGACATCACTAGGTGACGGGAATTTGTGAGCTTCACTATAATCTTCTGGGACCACTGCTGTATATGTGATCTGCTCTTTGCTGGAACATTGTTATGCAGTATTGCATTATTTATTGAAAATTATGCAGCATAATTTGATCTAAACACTAAACCATGTCCATATTTTGGAGAGGGACTGTTCCGGTAAGCTGGTCTAAATTCCATTCAATTTTGCCTTTTTGGTGAGGTGGGCGAATGATCAATTGGTTACATTTTCACATTAACTTTCACTGGATTTCTGAGACCAGATGTTTGTCTTCAGACAAACATTTTGCAGTAGAGGTCTATGGGCTGATTTGATGGGGTTAGCAAAGCAGAAGGTAAACATTTTATTCTGAAACTTGGGTTGTGCATAATAATGTTTTCAGCGTTTTTATGACCAGTTAATGTTAACACCTGGAAGAATCAAGTTGGTGCTCTTAGTGTAGGTCATAGATTAGTCTTGTATATTCCACCGGGTGATTTGGAAAGAGCTGTTGGTTGAATGGTACTGTATATGACATCCAAGAGCCTAATGAGAAAAGCAAACGTTTTATTAGAGTTTGAGATCTCAGAGCTCCTTGGGCCACCAACATCTTCAAATATTGTGTTCTCAATGGCTTTGGGCCAATCACTTGGCCTCTTTACCTCAGCTTCTCAATTGGTAAAATGGGAACTGTTATAGTGTGATTAATTTATCTCCTGAGGGGGTTGTTTATATTAATTAACTGCTGTTAAGAGCTTTGAAGATGAAAAGTGCCAACTGCTTATGTCATGATTACCCGTGGAATAGTGGAATACGATAACTGCTTCCCTAGATAAATGACTAAGTCCGATGCACAAGGCCTGTGAAATCTGTGGGAGGGGTAAAGACCCAGGGCAGTGAGACAGCTGAGAAATCAGCCTCATCAGGGAACACATTAGTTACACTTGGCCTTCATTTAAGCCTGTTTCAACGGCCTTCTGAAAGATATGTTTAAAATTTCATAACGTTGGCTCTACATTTTGCTTTGCCAGGGCCCATAATGACATTTCTTTCCTGGACACATTTTCTCCAGAAATCCAGCTGAATCTACCTTGACTCACATTCCAGTCACTCTCCCTGAGCGCATTCACACACACACCCACAGACACACAAATTGTTATTGTTGACAGGGTAGAACGCTCTGTTTTTATTCGTATTAACACTGTTTGAAGCAAATCAAACACATTAATGGAACAAAAACGGCTTTTGCTTCGAGCCAATGAATATTTAAGAATATTAATTTACTTCCTCTAATAGCCTTTAAGAAAGTCAAAAAATAAACACATGAAACAAAGCGAGAAAATGTCAAACTTTAAGCTTGAGCTCTCACGGAGGACTGTGTTTTGCCATTGACCGTATCATTACCCGCCTAGTGATGAGGTCATGCTTCTGCACAGTTCATTAGAAGTCATCTTTAATCTTACAGCAAACCATAACTGCAAAGCCAACTTGTTTTGGCCAATATTTGTTACACTGGCATATTTATTTCAAGGGCATAGATTGGAGCAAACTAGAAGGACAGAGTGTCTCCAGAGTTCTTTGGATTAGCCTTCTCACTGACACTTTCAAACGTATCATTCAGAATATTATCTGGGGGGACTTCCTCCAGCATTTGAATGATTCATAGAAAATATATTTATTTTTTGAGACAATTTATAAGCTTTTAAATTTTTTTCTTAATTTTTGTTTCTGTGTTTACTTATGGATATGCCACTTTGTTTTTAAAAAAGGTTTTCAAGCAACCTCGTTTATTAGAAAACACCTTCTCTCTATTGCAGTTTAATCCCTAAAGCTGAGGAATGTATTAGGAATGGGATGTGGGAAAGCAAAAATTTAAATTAATTCTCATTTCAAGAGCAACACTGGAATACTTGATATTCATACCTAAGAAAGACCACAATGTAGGAAAAAGCATATGAAATTTTTGAGTCAAAAACATGATTTTATATCCTTCCCCAGCACTTGGTGGTACAATTTTGACAGATCATTTGACCTCAGTATTCCTATCTATAAATTGGGAATTTATCTTCATCATAGACTTTTTTATAAGAATTGAATGACCAGCGGTTATGAGAGCATGCCGGCAGCTGGTGGGCACTGCATACATTTTATTTTTTTCTTTTTGGACAGTAGAAACTGGAGAGATCTCTCCATTTTAGACTTTTATTTACAAACCTGTGCTTATGTCAGTTCTGTTTCTAAAACTAGTTTATTTGTGAACAATTTCTGCAACTACAATATAGTTGGTTGTAGCTTTCTCAGGCTATATGTCCAAACATTTATATTAAAATCTAATCTTCTTTTAAAGAATTTAATTTTAAGGGGGAAAAGATATATCCTCAATGATTCTTCAAGTGGGAAACCAATGATGTAAACAGGATATTCACACTTTTTTTTTTAATGATAAGCTTTCAGACTGGAGAGCTGAGGTTATAGTATATAACTTGGGTTTAGTTAACAATTGAAACTTTCACAACACTTGATTTGTCCCTTTGTTCTCTATTTTCAGGCTGCAGCTACGATTCTAATGAATAAGGCATCAGTCCCTTAGGCAAATGACAAGGAAATCCTCATATAACCTTAAAGAGAGAGAGAGGAATGGGGAAGTGCCTACATCTAACAGGGCAATAAGTCTTTTCAGAATCCAAGCCCAGGTAAATATTTGAACAGGAATGGTATCTTCATGTGTGGGGTGGAAGGTAGGTCCGTTTCAGGTGCACATTTTGGCAGGCCGACGTGTTGACTTTATCACCTGAGGATCACCGGGGTTCCAGGTGCCTTTCTCCAGGCCTCATCACCGAGTGTGCCCGGCTCGCCCCGCCTCCCAGCAGGCCCAGGACCAGGCCACAGGCCCAGGCCTGTGAGCTGCTCCCAAGAACTCCTCCCCTGGCCCGGCCCTCCCATTCCCAGGCTCCTTTCTTGAACCCCTGCCTTCAAGTCTCCCGCCCTGTTTTTGAATCACTCTGTACCAAGTGCCATTTTGGCTACATCTGCTACACATCTGTGGACGTGAGAATTCTCTGTACAACAGATAGATTCCTTGGGATCTCTGTCCAGGATGAGTTCCGCTTTACACCTCTCAGTGTTAGGACAGAACTACACGTGTTAGGATTAACTGGGAGAAAGGGCAAGAGGCCAATTATAATTTTTGCTGGTTTATGTTGCAGACCTGAAAGGGTTTTTTAAAGTTTACAAAGATGTATAGTTCTAAGAAGCACTATAGGCCACAGCAGCCTGATAAATATGAAACTTCAACAAGTTCAGTTTGTTCAGACAATGCAGAGGGCCGTTTAAAAGGCCATTCTGGATGTGCCTTAACAGTCTCAAAGGAGAATACTCCCCAAGCTCCCTCTTCATTGGTTGGCATCCAAGAAGGGGACAGGTTCAGGAGGGCAGAAGATGCTGCTTGGTACCCAGTACTCAGATTCCCATCACAGTGGCCCCACCTCCCAGTAGGTCATCGCACACTTAATAGGAAATGAAAAATGACAGCAATAGTTTATTGTCCAAATGCAAACCATTTGGATAATAAATATTTTTAGGTATTTGTAAAGTTCTTCAAAAATAAAAATAAAATTTTTTTGCTTGTTTCAACAAAGTCACTCCATGATGAAATGGTTATGTCACATGCCTCTTCTTAGCTCACCTCAGGCTCTACCTTTGAGAAATTAGTAATTTTACTTCTCATGATTATTAGTATAAAGTAAAGTAACAGATCATTGTGCGTCATCAGTACTTTGATGTATTTATCGTTTTGAACTCAGTCTCTTCCCTGGTGAGAAACTTTGTTTCTCCCAGGCTGACTTGGGAGAGTTGACAAGACCCAGGTTTTCAACGAACAGCCATCATGAAAATGGATATGATATTTACAGCAGTGCTCTGCTTATTACTCAGGGCAAAAGCTAGAATAAATGACTGATTTTATTTTATTAATTAATTAATTTTGAGACAGAGTCTCAACCTGTCACCCCGGGGTAGAGTGCCATGGTGTCACAGCTCACAGCAACCTCAAACTCCTGACTTATGCAATTCTCTTGCTTCAGCCTCCCAAGTAGCTGGGACCACAGGCAGCTGCCACAATGCCTAGCTATTTTGTTGTTATAGTTGTCCAGGCTGGGCTGGATTTGAACCTGCCAACTCTGGTGTATGTGGTGGGTGCCCTAGCCACTGCGCTACAGGTGCCGAGCCTAAATAACTTAATTTTAAAAGTGAAAAGTGGTTTGATTCTCGCAAACTATTCATCCAAATTTATAAAGCTAGGATCTGACAAACTTGCCTCTGATGTCGAGGACAGCTGTGAGCTTTTTACTAAAGTTGATTGGATTAAATGAAATAACGTCGGAGTGCCGGGCACAGAGTCTGGCCCACAGGAAGTGCCAAATCCACAAAAGTGGTTGTAAGACTGGTCGTTAAAACAAGCCTCCGGATTTCACTGAAATCACAGAGGGGAGAAGGGGAAGTCCTCGCAGCCCCTTGCTCGTGTGGCTCCTCTTCTGTGCTCCGATGTGGGATGCACGACACTCAGGGGTGTCTTCGCGGTGGGGAGCTCTCCTTTGTCGACACTCACGTTTCCTCCGGAGAGACAATTCACAGCCCTTCTCAGGGGTCAGTCGTCTTCCTGCCCTGGCATCAGCTATGTGGATGAGGATAAAGTTCTGGAGTCTTGTCGTTCAGTCCCCCCAAATTCAACATTGGCCTTGGTTGCCAACTTCTCTCTAAAGTTAAGGAGACGTTTCGGGTTTTCCAGGACATAGTCATCAGTTCACTGCTCACTTCATCGCCCTGATTCTATTCTTTTTCAACCTGCTGTGTGAGAACCATGATTGCCCAAGTCTGGGCAGGTGAGCTGGACTCCGAAATGGTGTTTTGTAAGAGGGAGGGGCTTGCTCTAGCTGAATCTGCATGAAGCAGCCTCCCTAGGAACGCAGACTGCATGTGTACAGAGGGGAGGCAGGACTGTGCCAGCCCAGTCTGAAACTGGTCCAAGTCCCAAACCACTTTTCCAAAAGTGAATCCATTTTGGAGACTGAAACTCAAGCTGACGTTCAGGACTTAGGATCACTGTCACAGCACCAGGTCCTCACCAGGACCTAAAACATCTTCAGATGCTCTTGCGTATAACTCAGTGAGCATCCATCCATTCCACTTTGGTGGCCATCCCAGTTTCAAGAAACAGCCAACCCTGAAATTTCAGAATCAGTGTACCAAGGCGTAGGTTGGGCCTGAGAAAGCCGATGCCCCAGTGGCCTCTTTTTAGATAATAGCAGTGCAGTTATTTTCTGTTTCTGGTCACTTTCTGTTTTTCTGTCCCCCTGGCTCTTTGGGTTTTGTCGTGAGCATGTGTGGGATGGGGGGAGGGGGGAACAGAGCAAGTGAGGAGGAAGCAGTTAGATAGGAAGAAAACGGGCTAAAATGCAGAGTATGAACTCACCACCCTCTACCAGGCCAGGCAGTGAGGCTGACACCAGAGAAGCTGAAAGTGCAGCCTACTCAACTTGGAATTTCGCATCCTGGGTATGACAGAGGCCAGCTTGAAGGCAGATCGGAGGGACTGGCTCTCCTCACTCTTTCCCTGAACTTTAATCCCCTTCCCTCCTGCCATGCTTCCTCCACATCCACCATTCTCTTTATATTTCCTCTGTGGCTTTTAAAAAGCCCCCAGAGTCATGCATTAGGCTGTCAGTCCTGGTTGGTGTCTGGAAGGATATCATTCTCTTTAAAAGCTCGATGTTTGGGGATAATATTACTTGTTGCCTCAAGTATTTATTACTGTTTTTGAGGTTTAAAAAATTAATAAACACTTTTTCCTTCTCCTACGGATCCCTTTCTCCAAGACTTCTGGCTCAATAGTAATTCATCCTTCCATCCCCGGTCAAAGTTTTATTTCCCAGACACTTCCCTCTCAGCCAGTTAGTGATCAAACTATGGGGTTCGAGCAATTCCACTAACGTGTGTGCGAGAAGTGCTGCTCCGTGATGTTGACATTGACGATGATCCAAAGAGTGGCCAGAGGGCATTTGCAGAACTCGGTGGTCATCCCCCAGCTACTGTTAGCTCCATTCAGGGCTTCAAGCACATCACTTCAAATGCCTGTATCTCTGGCCTAATGCAAAACTCCGAAAAAGACACTACCACTCTTGCCAACCCTACAGGACTCTGACAGTTTTGAAAAGATATTTTTTCTTCCTTTGTGATTATTCATTGAATTTTCTCTTAATTCTGGTGGTGATGGTGGTGGTGGGGTACAGGGAGATGGAGGGAGAGATGGGAGCACCCCCTCTCTTTACAAAGTCAGAAGATACGTCCACATCAAACTAGACCTCATAGGAATTTTTTCTCAAAGGTATATGCCACCTCAAGACGTAAGTTGTAGGTGATAATTACAGGCTAATATGACACCCAAATGATTCCTTGACTATCATTTCATTTTCCACAGAGTACCAACACGGAGACTCAGCTTCATCAAGGACGCGCCCGCACCAAGCACTCGCCTTGCTCTTACACCGTCTTTCTGTGTATCCTGGGCCCGGTTTACAAAGCAGAACTTTTTATTTATTTATTTATTTTCATTTTACCCAACCTATGTCAGAGGCAACAGAATTTCTTAAAATGAGACAAATCCAACGTCCTTTTGAAAAGGTGAAATCAGAATGAAATCGGAGTCTCAAGCAGAGTTGATATTATTCTACCCAGCAATGGGAGGAAAGGAGAGAAATTAAATCATAACCTTTACCTGAACCAGGTCCTCCTTTTTTTTTAACGTTATTCCTATAGTAGGAAAGTAATTCATCTGGCCTGACTGTGTTCATTACCACATAGCTGGCGTGGTTGTCTCACGCAAGCACCAAGAAGACCGGGGCTAAATCAACAGACCCTGATGGGCCGGCTCTGCCGAGTATAAACTAGCCACTGGAAAATCAAGTTGAAAACACAGGGCAAATATATGCCTGAGACAAGCCACAGCTTGCAGAAAAGAAAATGTTTGCAGAAAACTCCAGCGTTACAGGTTTATCTAAGGTGTGCTCTGGAGTAAGCCTCAGTAATTACCCAGGATACCACAGCTAGTGGCTGAAAAATGTGCTCGCAGACTTAACCCTTTCACCCCACCCCTCCACGGCTTCTTACAGGAAATTGCTCTACAGCCAGGTTGAGATTAAACTGGAAGGATTGTTTTTGTTGTAATCGAAGCTGTTTTCAAACATTGCTACTAGAAGGTACTTCTTAACTGTCGTCTGTAGCTTATTCTTTCTATAACGCAGGTTTAGGAGCGGACAGGCTTCATTTTATGATGCATCAGAGTTGAAGATCTTGTACCACTTGGGGCTTTGTGGTTTAGGAAGGAAAAGGAATTGAAAATTTCATTCTGGTCTTGCCTCTGGCCTGAGCCAAGTTCCTTTACAACCTGGATCTCGGTTTCCTTATCTTGTATGTGGAGTGGCATTACGTGGCTTCTGAGGAAACATTTCTCTCTAACTCTCCATTCCTTGAAAATGTCACATCAAAAGCATGCCATTTGATTAATCATAATATCCCCCCAGATTATTGGTTAATTGGTTAGAATTATTGGTTAATTACAGTTGCTAGATTCAGAAAGACTGTAACATTTTGAGGATGTCTTGTTTTCTTAAGGAGAAAACTAAAAACACACTTGTTTGGGTTTGCATTGCACTCAAGCAAAAACGAACAAACAAACAAAAACAACTCCTACCTACTTCTCCCGCCTTGAAAATGACCTGACTTGTCTTGCTGTGTGTTTGGGATTTTTCACATTGTATTAACACTCCTATTTCTCCTGAATATAGTTTGATGCTTTCTTTTCAAAGGATTTCCATTCTGTGTAACTTCATGGTTTCTGTAGAAGATGCCTGGACCTGCATCTATATTCCTTAGGGAAGCCGCCGCGATGCTTTGCTCCCATAACCCGAGCAGCCCCTCCTCTGCAGAAACCGTGCAAATACCTACAGCTCATGCTCCACTGAACCCCATCGCTGGAGGAAAAGTTAGGTCTATTTCCACCCAACGCCTCACTTTCCTGATGATAATAGCACCGTAACAATTAGTAACTATTACTCATCCAGTGCTTACTGTAACGCCAGATATTGTGCGGGGCGTGTTATGTCCTTATCTCGTTCAGTTCTTCGAACAGTTTTCAAAAGCAGGAGTTATTAGCCCCAATTTGCATAACAGAAAAGCAGAGCAAAGGCAGTTAGATCAACTTGCCTCCGAATGCACAGGCTTAGTGATGAAGACTCACACTCATGCTTGTCAGATGCTGAAATCCTTTGAGTCTAGTGAGGAAATCGAGGCCAGGGACAGTCAATGCGGCCTAACGGTACAGACCTTAGCTGTTTCCCGTGTGTGGAAGACTCCTAGGCCCCGCGTTTCCCATCCCGTTCTCCAGGCTCCTACCCCTCTCCAGACGGAGTGGCCTTTCTCACGGCTGCTTTCCCTCCCGACAGGTGGCATCACCGTCCTCATCACAATTTTCTTCTTCCGTGGCCCTGTCCTTTTTTCCCACAGTGCCTCCATGAGACATTTTTGTATTTGATTAGTGTCAGCGCCATAAGAACAGGGATCGCATCAGACATTCATTTTGTTGTTGTTGTTGTTAAATTTAAATACACTTTTGAAAAAATAGTTTTAGATTGGAAAGCGAGTACAGGCAGTTCCTGTGTATTCTGCACCGTTTCCTCTACGGTGACCATCTTGCGTTAACTACTATGTATATTTGCCACCCTAAGGAAGCAACAGTAGGTAGACTATTATTAACTAAAGTGAACTTCCTTCGAATATCACAAATGTTTACTGCATGTCCTTGTTTTGTTCCAGGATCCCATCTAGGACACGCAATGTGTTCCGTGTTACGTCTCCTTAGGCTCCTTTGTTCCGTCCTAGGTTTCTCAGACTTTCCATGCTTTTGATGACCTTGACAGTTTTCAGAAGTATTAGGTATGTGTTTTGTAGGAAGTGCATCACTTTGGCTTTGATATTTTGGGAGGGGTTATACTGGAGTTTGGAGAAGACAGTATCAAAAGTGAAGTTCCTTATCACATGTGCTCCACACTAATTTGCGGCTTGTAGATGAACAATGTGCTCACAGGACAGAAAAACTCAACTGAATCCACAAAGGGCTGGAGGGGCCCGTGGGTTCCTCCCCAGCAGAAACAGTGTGTGTGTAGGGGGGTGTATGGCACGCTTCCTGTATGGGGGACATAGCGCAAACTTAGACTTGGCCTTACAAACGCAAGCAATGTGGCCTAATTTCACATAGTCTCATATTAATCAGAAATGTTTTTAAAAAGATGAAGTGCCTTTCTTATACATCAAATCATAATATCAGCATGACTTCCCATGGATAATGTTAATGTGGCTGGAGCAGTGCTTGACAGCCTTCCCTCCGTGTGGTTACCCGGCTCACCTCCCTCACTTCACTCTTTGGAAGCGCGTTGCTAAGCACAGCCCACACTCAAGGTATTCGTGCGGAGAAATCTACCTCTTTGAGGAGGAAGTATTCACACAAATTAGTTGGGATTTTTCTGTATGAGAAATTTATCTCTTCTTACTTATTTATTCAACTATTTATTTATATCAGTATGGGCTCATTGATAGTTATTTATGCTTTGGGCTCTAATCAAAAACTATCTTATATATTTTATTGCTCAAATTGTTTCAGATTTGAGTATTGGAGCTTTTTCATCTTGGTCCCTGTGAACCACTGATCTTTTTAACTTTTAAGTATTTCTGTATTTTTGTCATTAAAAGATGCTCTAGACTTATCTTGTGGGATTTCTATCCCACTCTTAGACACCAGACAATTCTTCAAATAACCCTTTTATTGAAAAATAGTGTTATTATAGAAACCAAGATCTGGGCCCTGGTGTACTCTTTGCTAATGGGGTACAATTGCTTCTAGGCCCTCTGGGTGGAGAGAGCCAGGAAACCCACGTAAATGTCTGTAACTTGCACTCCAACGTCTATAGCAGCCCAATTCACAACCGCAAAGATGTAAAAACTCAAACGCCCTTCAACACATGTATGGATTCATAAACTATGGTGCATGTGTACCACGGAATACTACTCAGCCATTAAAAAAGATGGAGATTTTGTATCTTTTGTAACAACCTGGATGAATTTGGAAGACGCTCTGCTAAGTCAAGTATTACAGGAATGGGAAAAAAAAAATCACATGTGCTCTACACTAAGTTGAAGCGAGTAGATTAACAACTAAGGGCTCCCTGGAGAGAAGACCTCAAATTCAAGAAGGGGGAGGGGGAGAGGGCTTAGCAAGTTCCCTCCTGAAGGGAACAATCCAGGGGTAGGGGGCACACTTCTTGGGTGAAGGAAACAGTACAACTCAGACTTTACTTCACACGTCCAAACCATGTAACCTAACCATGCACATCCTCATATTAACCTGAAATTTAACAAAAGAAAAAAGAAATGTATATCTATTGTGATTATGTGTGCACACACACCTGTAATTTTTCCCTATGTCTACATAGGCGAAGCACCCGTGCACACCAATGTCTGGGATTCTAATCCCGTACCATGTGGTTCCTTCCAGCCTTCCCTCTTCACTTCTCTGGAACCTCCCACTGCAGCTGTCAGCCATTCGGTTCTCATCACACACCGTCCATGTACATATTTGTTCACTCTTAGTACATATGTGCAGCATTTGCATCACTGTTAGCTTAAACCCACATGAGGAAAGTCACCACTGAGAGCACAGTAAACACGGTAGAGTTTCATTTGTCTTTAGTCTCACAGTTTCCAGTCAAAACACCATTTTCCTCAGTTGCTCAGATCAGCACCTTTCCCCTAACCACTGACTTACTCACTTTTATCAGAACATAGAGCCCCACCTGGCATAGAAACATTCAATAAATATTTGCTGGAATGAGTGAGTGAATGGCAGGCCAAAGTGTGAAAGGTCCCTTATTTTTTAATTTGTTACATTTTAGTGAAGACTCCCCTGACAACATACAAATATCACAGACCAACCTCATGTTCCCTGTAGGACTTCCTTGACCTACTTTTATCCATAGCACTTTACACCATCTAGCATATTACATAGTTTACTTACAGATTTAGTTTACTGTCTGTATGTCCTACTAAAATGCAAGTTTCTACATCTCCTGATACTGAATACCATATCTATCTACCCACCTATCTACTATCCATGATCTGTCTACCTATTATCTATCTATCATTTATCTATCATCTATCTATCTATCTATCTATCATCTGTTACTTATTGGAGTCTTTTTCACAAACAAAGATGACTAAGTCTAAAGGGTCATAGTTGGGGCATATTAGGGCAGCAGTGATTATTGCAATACAGTGGGCCGTTTTTCTACTAATACTTCTTGCTAAGAACTTCACTGAGACACTCCTATTTTATACACCTATTTTTCATTTAAAGAATTATTTCTCACATATGCTCTCATTTAATTCCTCCAAGACCCTGTGAGATGGACAGGGAAAATCCCTAAAGATGAAAAATTGAGGTTCAGAGGAGTTAAATAATGTGTCCCAAATCACACGATTTATTAGTGGTGAAGCTGGCATTTTTCTCTCAGCCACTATAGCTCCCTGACACATGGGCAAAATTTATCTGGAATCCATGGGGGTGGAGCTGGAATGGCACTGAGTTTGACATGACAGCCAGGGCTCTGAGGTTCCACACCTCCATACACACATACATGGACTCATCTTGGAGAATCTCTGCTACCAGGATAGAATGAGTAAGAATTTATAAAAAATAAATTCATGTCTTCAATTAATTTCCCTTCCATCCATGCAACTACAGCTGTGGTAAGTAGAGAAAGATGCAAAAATTTCTATGCCCTTTACTCCTTACCATTGAGATATCACTTGCAATTCTCTACAGACTAATACAATTTGGCCAGCTTTTATTCCAGGCAGATGAGAAACTACAAATTGAGCCTCAGGCTGTCATGAGGAAAATTCATGTAGGGAGAACATGAAGACCTACGAGGGGACATGAAGACCTATGAGGGGAAATTCATGTAGGGAGAACATGAGGGGAAGACCAAGTGGTCTCACAGAGGCTTTACCTATAAGGGTTGTCATGTGAGCTGTTGTGTTGGTTGTGTGGAGGAGCAGGACCAGGGAGTAACTGGTCGGTTGATTTGATTGGCAGTGTGTACTTAAATATACGAAATGATATCTTGCCTCAGTCTTTATAAGGCAAGTTTATCTTTTATGTTGTAAAGCAAATTAATGAATAAAAGTATCTTAAGTATCTTTGTTCCAACCCCATTATGTAAATGCTCCAGTGGTATTTGAGTCAGCTCCAATGAGAACACTGTTGTTTTTGAACTCCTCAAGTGCAAACTAAACTTGCATCTCTCTAGTTTCCACAGTATCCCAATATCTTTAAGTAGGGTTATAACTATTTTGTGTTAAAATATTTTCCATAAATTTTAACATTAAAGATTCCCTCAGACACCTAGGCTTGACCCAGCAGCTACTGTGATCTTGACAAATCTGTGATGTGACTTTTACTGGATTTTTTTTTTGGGGGGGGGAGTCATCAATTAATTTCCTCTTATTTATTTTCCCAAAGTCTCAAAAAATAGACAACTATGGGTGATGCCTGTGGCTCAAAGGAGTAGGGCACCGGCCCCATATGCCGGAGGTGGCGGGTTCAAACCCAGCCCCAGTCAAAAACTGCAAAAAAAAAAAAAAAAAAAAAGACAACTAATATTTATAAATAAAAACAAACCTTTACTGTTTTTTTGAGTAGCTTCTTTTAATTCTCTCTCTTTAAGATAATATGAGAGAAAAGTGCAGTAATATTGAGCTCACACTACACATTGTTTTCTAGTCTATGTTCACTGCACTCATAGAACCTCAGGATTTTTGGTAGGAGGCAGGAAGGTTGGCATAGTGGTAAAGGGGAAGAAAGACAGGAGGGAGGATTAAGAAAAGGCATTCCTCTCTCTCTCTCAGATGTGGAGTATGGGTTAGCTATTGCTCTGTAACAAAGTACTCCAAAATGCTGTGGCTTCACACGACAAACACATTGTCTTAGTTCCTTTTCTTTCTTTCCTTTTTTTTTTACCCCAGCCCTGCCCACCTTGTTAGCTGAGTAGGGACCAGAGGTGCCCACCACAATGCCCAGATATTTTTTGGTTGCAGGCATCATTGTTATTTGGCAGGTCTCGGCTGGATTTGAACCTGCCACCTACTTAAAATTTTTTATGAAGAAAATATTTGTTGAGCACCTGCCATATCCCAGGCACTGATAAACAGTGGTGAGCAAGATAGACATGGCCCTGCCTTTAGGGGCCTTACCTTCTAGTAGAAAGAGAGACTGTAAGCAAGTAAAAGACTAAAACATAATAGAAGTTGTGTTAGGTTTAGATATAAGACAAAATAGCATCCTCTGACAGAGAGAATTGGGCACTAAGGTTGGCAGAGAGAATACAAAATGTCCCTCTCAGGATTCGACTTCTGACCTGAAATCTAAAGATAGAGACAGCTATGTGAGGAGAGCTCAGATGTCCCTGGAATAGGACCCACCACCAATCAGATTTATAGAGCTACGAGGTTGAATCCCCCCAAGCACCAACCTACATATTTTAAAAGCTGAAAAGGGCATGATTTGCCTGCAATGCAGGGTGTTGGTCACCATCTCAAACAATGGAATTATAATGCGTGCCCAGGTGCTTCCAGGTCAGGGGAAAAGAGAGGTGGCTCTTGAAAGGTAGCTTGTCCTTGGCATGCCAGGCCTCTGAGTGTTAGGGGCCACAACTCACTGGCTGTCACCTCCCCCACACCACCATGTTGACAGTCTTAGAGTTGGCAAAAAAATAGAAAAAGCTCAAGAAGGCCAAAAGAGAAAACAGACTTTTCTGCTCCTCTTGCTTCTATTTCAGGTTTTCATGGGACCAGAAGAAGCTGAGAAGATGAGGAACGGAAATTAAGCTTCCTGATAGAGTTCTTTGTATATTCATTCAGGGCCAAGCCTCTTATAGAATTTTTTATATATCTTCGTACATTTGAAAAATCTTTCAGAACTGAAGCGATCATTACACACAGGGCAAGTTTACCATAACAGTGCTGATTTCTGAGTTATTTTCTAGTTAATTTCTAAGGCAATACCTTTGTTCTAATTATCTCACTGTTTTTGGATCAGAGCAATAGAACTAATTCTTCCAATTCTCAGCCTCACTAAGTAACAGAGACCTGAGTAGAGAATAATAGAGCACTCCTAATTTGGGGAAAGAAAAAATAATAAATCAAAGTATCAATATGTGTATGAGGTCCTGGCTCTGAGTTCTTTGGTCTGGAGTCTCTCAGAAACATCCTTTGCATGAGGTGGTTTTACAAATAGGTAATTGAAAGCAGAAGACATTTCCAGATAGCTGGTGAATATGGACCCCTTCCGTTCCCCCCACCTGTGCCAAAGCAAACCCAGTGATAATATAACACAATACCCAAGCAGCTGGCAGAAGGTAGGCTTTTGTCCCATGGAGGATTTGACGAGAAATCTAAATGCCTACGTACTCCCCAAACAACTTTGTTTTAAATATATTTTTCATGTTAATTTCAGTCCCAATAAATGATCCAAATCAAAGGAACACACACCATGAAAAACCACCGTGAAGCACAATGTGAGAAGATGCTTCTTGGCCGAGAAACACAGCTGACAAATTGCTTCAGGATCAGGCTGGATGAGGCCTCATTATGGTTATTAGATCTCTGACTTAGGGCTGTGTGCCACCTTTGATCTACCTCACTCCTGCCAGTGTTTGCAAACAGAGGCCCCGGCTACGACCGCATGAATCCCCAAGTTCACACTTGCTAGCAAGCTGGTCATCTGGCATCATAGTTACAAACAGACACTGATGGTAATGGACCTGAATCTCAGCTTGGCTACTTCCTATCTTTGGAATTTTGGGCAGCTCAAATCTCTCCGAGACTCATTTTCCAAGGAGAATAAAAACAGTATATGCTTCCCAGGCATGTTGAAGATTCAGTAAGATAATGTTGACGAGGCATCTTTCAAAGTAAGTGCTCAATATTTGGGGTGGGTGCAGGTGGCTCACGCCTGTAACCCTAGCACTCTGGGAGGCCTAGGAGGATGGATTGGCTGAGCTCAGGAGTTCAGGACTAGCCTGAGCAAAAGTGAGACCCCCATCTCTACTAAAAATAGAAAAAAAAAACCTAGCTGAGTGTAGTGGCACACTCTTATAGTCCCAGCTATTCAGGAAGCTGAGGCAAGAGGATTGCTCAAGCCCAAGATCTGAGGTTGCTGTGAGCACTCTACCCCAGGTCACAGTATGAAACTTTGTCTCAAAAAACCAAACAAAAAATATATGCATTAATTATTTTTATTATCATGTCTTTCTGCTCACCTTCCTAGCTTTTAGTTTTAGCCTGTGAGCAGATGGATTCTACATGTTATTTATAACGTCTTTAACACTGCTCTTCCCTATGGGTTTCCTTGTTTTAACCACAATTCCACCCAGCCAGAAACCACAGTATTCCCCAAACTTACAGGCCATACATAGTTCTGGAATCATACTGCGTTTACATATTTGGACAACCACAATAAGACTGTTAATGAATGAATACAGACCAGTGCTGAAGTTGAGTCATGAGTCTCAGTTAGTGGAGTGTGCCTAAGACAACTAGTGTACAGTACAGCAGAGCCGCCATCGCCGACCACCTCCCTACAGTGATCACCTCCTTAGATTGACCTGATTTTCATAGACTTCAGCATGTACTCAATGCAAGTTCTTATGTTGACCACCTCCGTATGTTGAGCAGTTTGTTCGAGTTCTTTGGGTGGTCAACTTACAGAGGTTTTTGCAAGTCACTTTAGCCACGCAACAATAGTCCTGTGAGCCATTGTAATCACCCAGGCATCCGTTTTAGAGACATTAGCTAAAGGTTCTGTATTGTTTAAAATTCACCTTAGAATATGTGGGAATAGTTGAGCTGATTGGAAAAGGCAGTAGGCACTTTAAGTTCAATAAAGATTACCAATGTGGTTTAGACAAATTGAAGACCTCTTTAACTCCTCAGTACTTGATATGAAAAGCATCCGGACCAACACAATAGGTCACACTTAAGTGATTCTCTCCTTAAGAATTAAACTGTCTCTGCACCATGCATTGGTGGCAGAAGATAATAAGATGCGGCTCCCCTAACCGAATCTTTCTTAAAGGAACTGACCAGGTAAAAGAATGGAATTACTGTGCATGAAGAAAGAAAAATACAAAAATAATTTGACCTGCTAAAAGAATCAATTTTTCTGTGTACTGGAGCAAGACGCTAACAAGCATGGCCGTGAGCCCTTCCGCTGACGAGAAGCTCTGTAAAGGCTTTGCTGCAGCCCCGAAGGCATCCCTGGACCAGTTTTTCGCTGCAGGGTGATTCAATGGCCTAGCTCTCAATCATAAACCGTTTTAGATAGGATATGTCTGTAACTCCCCCCTTCTGGGGGTTGGAATTAGCTACATGATGGTATGTATGTGGGGGAGGGAATTAGGGATTAGAATATTGAGGATTTAATCTCCCCAGAGGAACAGAATATGGCTTCTATCTGAGACTGCCAACCACCACAGAACACATCCCTGTAAGTCAACTGCTCTCATTTTTAGAAAGAAGACATGTATGTTAGCATTAATATAGAAAGGGTAGTGGACAAATTGGGGTTGAAACGTTTAATTTCTTCTGAATCAGGTGATATTTCACCTGAATAAGGTGGCAGCACGGGGAGTGGAGTTGTCACGGGATCACATAAAGTCGTATAACATTCTTTGGTGAATAGACCTTTTAAGTTCTTCATAAATTTGAAATTATTTCATTGCAGCAAAATAATTCTGGGGTTAATTTTGCATTTGGTAGGTGCGAGGCACTATTCCACATATCCGCTTTTAAACTTCGTGACCATAGCAATGCTCTATGGCAAGGATATATATTCCCAACTAACAGACTGATAAACTAAGGCTCAAAGGGTAAGTAAGAAGGTCAAATACAGAGATGTGAGCGCTGGTCTACCCAATTCTAAGACAGCTTCATGATTCTACTTGTCATTATGTGATCATCTTGATTCTACCGAAGTTATATGTCCTCTGTTGAAGTGCAAGGTCCTCGCAAGGACTAGAAACGTCCCTCTGTTCCTTCTCGGGGGAGGGGAGTACTTTCATGTTAGGTACTATTCAGCTTAAGTGGTTAATATGTGTGTATTTGCTGTGCATTTTGAAATATTGGTCATAAATAATCTACTTGCAGAGATACAGAATAAAATATTTTCATATGGAACTGCCAGACAGCGCTAATGTTCGCTCATCATTATTGCAAGAGATCCAACGCATAATTCCTGGGAATTAACGTAGCAGCCTGGGTTGACAACGTACTAAATAAATACCTAGATAAATCTATTTTCTCTTACTAGAGTCAGTAAGTAAGTACCATCTAAAACTCTACTTCATCAGTTCCCCTGGCTGCTTCTTCTTCTTTTTTTTTTTTTTTTTGCACTACATTCTTTTGTCTTTCCTCCAAAGTAAGTTAGTTACAAACAATTCAAATTCCACCAATTTTGCGGCCTGGAGATTCAATATAACATCATGTAAGCAGTTCAGGTCATTCTACGACTGTGTCTGCAGTGAATTTGGTTTAGAATAATGCAGTTTAAGATTCAAAAATTACTATCACACATCTTCAATTAGTTTTTAAACATGATTTTTCTCCTGCCCCTCTTCCTCATTCCCCCGGCTTCTTGATCAACGCTGAGATCGACTTACACGGCAGTATGTGAATGAAACCAGACAATGCGAAAACACAGGAGTAAATAACGTGAGTGAAACTGAGACACACTGCAGGGGCCGCAAAGTGCCCGCGGCAAATGGGAAGCCCATCACCTATGGGCCGTCTGCAATCTGCAGGAGATTCTCCTCCATTTCTCTTTCTTGAATGAAGCCCCCAGGGAAGGGGGCTCCATGTATTTCCCTCCATCTAGTTAGCTAGGTTCCATCTGAAAAAAATTCATGTATTCCTACCTATGATCTTTTGAATCCTATAAGTTTAAACGGATCCAAACTCACCTTGCAAGTTAGAAAAAAAGAAAAAGAGAGAGCGATGAAAATATTTAAATACTTAAAATATTTTGCGTAAGAGGTCGATGCCAGAAGTACAGAAAATAGGGACCAAAGTAAATACTATCGCGGCTCAGTACTTTAACTCAACATTGGTGCTGAAAAGGGCAGACTATTATAACCAAAGTCTAGACAGTACTAAAGACTTTTTATTAAGTGTTGCAAAAAAAGTGGAGGACGAGAAAGGAAAGGGAGGAGGGAGGAGAAAGGGAAACGGTAAGAAAGAAAGGAAAGAAGGAAAAGAGAAACAAAAACAATGACAACACAACGGGTGGTGCTGTGAGTTGTATACTTTCAGCCAGTTTACACAAAATATGCGGTGGGTTAAATCTCGGTTGGCAGCTAACAATATACCATAATACATTCAAAAGCCTTCAGAATTTATGAGCTTTATGGCAGAATCTTGGAGGGAGGAGGAAATTAACCAAAGTTGTTATCGTAGTTTATAATAAGTCAGATGTTAGAGACCAGCGCAAATCTGTGAAACTAGAGTGGATTTGCTTAAAAGCAAATGGTTTTTGTTAGGGGTTTATTTTTCTCATGTCAAAAATATGAAATTACACCGTAAAAGGAAGCGGTACAATCTACATCACTCAAAGCCTTGGGGATGTGGACACGTGTTCCCACATGTTCAACCGTTATTGAAAGTGTGATTCTCATTTTACTTGTTAATCCAATACTTGGAAGCATTCAACGGGAGCTTAGCCTTCTCAGTTCTGATTCCTGAGTGATTTCAGAGAACACATTCTGCTGCAAAATAAACACAAATGTTTATCATTCCAGGGTTTGCTTTAGGACCAAGAGTGTTTTATGTGGCTCATTCATGGTGAGAATGAAGGAAAAATGTCTGGTTTATATATATTATCTGAAATTCAGGAAATGCCTAACGAATGTATACCTTGCATCTGTATCCCGTGAAAAGTGATGTATGATAACAAAACAGGTTTTTCTGGATGAAATAATGGATGATGTTCTGAGAACTGAGGAAAAAGCAACTTTGGCCTGAGCTTTTCCAGACAGTTGTCTCAATCCTGTCACTCTCTTTTTGCTATAGTCTCACACCATCTTCTATTTAAACTTGAGAATGGATGATTAGGAGAAACATCATACAAATTTTCACAGAAGCATAAATGATTCCAAAGCAGAAGTTGGTCTTTACATTTTTATGGTATTCTTTTAAAAGTTTATAAGTATTAATTTTTTAAAAAATGTTTAAATATAAAATATGATTTTAATTATTTCTGATACGTAGAATGAGACCTAAGTTATCTTTTATCAAACTACTTTTTTTTTTTTTTTTTTTTTTGCAGTTTTTGGCCAGGGCTGGGTTTGAACCCATCACTTCTGGCACATAGAGCTGGCACCCTACTCCTTGAGCCACAGGCGCTGCCCTTATCAAACTACTTTTAACTCTATGTATGTACATACCTTTATGTAACGTCCCCTAAATATATAAAACATACAGCATATATATAAACATTTTATAGACACAAATCTACATATATATATATACAGTTTTGTTTTGTTTTGTTTGCAGTTTTTGGCCAGGGGCTGGGTTTGAACCTGCCACTTCTGGCATATAGGGCTGGCACCCTACTCCTTTGAGCCACAGGCACTGCCCTATATACAGTTTTTAAGGTGATGTTAGAGCACAGTGGATGCCCTCTGGAATGTGTATACAGATAAAACCTACTTCAAAGGTTGCAAGTTGTTTCTTAGCTGCAAATTTCCTGGGTCCTTATTGACTTCAAAGCTTACCATTGCCCTTAGTTGCTGATTCCCTGGATCCACAGAGCTGAGTGGAGCAAAGGATCTTTTAGCTTGGAGAGATGGAGGCACCAGCAAGCCAGGGCTGACCTAGCTCTCACATTACCTTCCTGCTGACCTGAAAGGGGATGTCAAGGTCCGTCCAGAGACACCAATGGCATTGGTCAAAATAAAAAGCATTAATTGTGCTTTACATGGATGCAGCATGCAGAATTGCTATGGGGTTGCATTTGTCTTACCTGATTTCTGAATCCACCTTCATGACTAAACAAAAATAAATAAATACGTCGCCCATCATCTAAAACCAAAACAACTGTCCAAACTAAATTTTGGTCCTCTACTATGTGGCTAGTACATAGTACATAGTCTGCTACTATAAAGCTTGGTAAATGGGTTATACTTCTTCCATATCATTCTCTTAGGAGATAAAAGAAAGGTGGTCATTTCTGCCGATTTGGGGGCTTCGTCATGGAAACCTGCTATAAAAATAGGCCGTAACCACTTAGGACCAAACTCCCCAAGTGGATGTACTAAGCACCCTGTTGATTCAGGCTGAAGCATTCACTCAGCTTAGTGATTATCTCACATTATCTCAGTGGATAATGATTTTAATACTTCATAACACTCATTATGGCATTAGTGGTTTCATATTAATAAGATATTAGTTTTGTTATTCAGAGTATCTAATACATGAAAGTAAAGAAAACCCCAAAATCAGGCTTAAAGCCTTTGTTACCAGCAGGCTTCTTGTTTGTTTGTTGTTAATATCAAAAGGCCTTTCCTTATTAAAACAATTATTTGAGCTTCCATGATTCTATCTATTGTTAGTGTTAATTTATCTTGTTCTTAGGCAACTTGACCCTCAAGAATGCTTTGCTTTGCATTCAGCTATAATCAATCCAGGAAAAAAATGTTAGATTATCTTATTTTCGCTTCTTACTTTGTTTATGCCAAACTACTTGATCTTAATGGTTAATTTTCACTTTGTGCAGATTAATTATGAAATGTACAGTAGATCAAAAAGGAAAATTTTAGGGATAATGTTACTACACTTGAGACCCGGTGACTTTCAAAGTTTCTGAATTAACAGAAAGCCCTTTCGTGGAACATCACTCATCCTGTTCTCATGATGAAGCATGAAAATTGACACAGGAGAGTGCCATGTCAGGGTTTAGGAAAGGTCTGGTAACTTGGAGGAGGACTTTACCACAAAGACGGGGGAAAATGGCCTGGGGAAAAGTCTTCCTTTAAAGCCATAACGTTTCCCAATGAGCTTTACAATGTTAAATTTAACTCCAAATCAAGGAAATGCAAAATTTGGTAAAAATCTTAGAGGAAAGAATAAATAAATAAATAAATATAAACAGAACAGATAATATATATGTGTGTGTGTGTATGTAGCTCAAGTTAAAAGAATAACTAATCGTAATAATTAGGTTACGATGCCTAGTGCATGCTTATAATTAAAAACAAAACTGAATCATTCATTAACAAATATCTGCCAAGGACTTGCTATTGTGTCTGGCACTGGACTAGAAGTTAAGGGTAGGGATTTAGTTATGAATAAAGCACACTTTTTGCCCCACGGTGCTGTTTATTCATGTAGTTCCTTGTCAGATCTCCCAAGTGTAGATCTAATTTTTAGGGATAAACAGAAACAGCATATTCTAAGTTTTCTTCATTTAGGACACGCCATTATCTTACAGTGAGCACAAAATAAAAAGTTTGAATCATAGAAAGTCTAGCACGGAAAACAATACTATAAATAACACCTTCGAACTATGAAGGTGTGTGAAGAATGTGCGAGGTCTATTCTTTCTCACAGAATTGGAATTTTTCTTCTTCTAAAATTCTCCTTTCAAAATGTTTGGAAATGCATTCTAAAAATATATGTATGGCTTAATAAAACTAATTTTAGTTATTTTGATCCTCTCCCCCAATTTCTTATTTTGCCCATTTCTCCCAATAAGAATGGAAAAATACACTCTCAGCAAAATTTGATTCTATTTCGAGTGACTCATAATGAAGCCTAAGGGAATTTACAAAAAGGATTTATTTTTCAAGGCATTTTTTTGGCAACTGAACCAAATGCTTTGAAAATGCAGAATGAGCAATAAATTAAAGACTATGCGCTGTAGAAGTTCAGGTTCTGATGTGGGATCTTGAATCTATCCCACGCACCCTCTAGCACATTTTGGCCACTACAGAGAGTAGGACTATAGTTAACTACAGCGTATCACATAGTGGTGAGAAAAGAGGGTGTGAACTCTTCCCAGCACACAGGAGTGATAATACTCAAGGTGGTGGATACCCCCAAAGGCCTTGATTTGATCATTATACAGTCTATGCATGCAAAGAACCCCTGCCTGTACCCCACAAATGCACACAATATTATAATAAAAAAGCTGTGTGAGTTGAAGGGAATATCATCAACTCAGAAATTATGCCTTTTAATTGCTTGCATTTGGGGAAATACCGATTTTCAGAAGGCTTTAATGTGTGTAAATGACCAAACCATTGTTAATGGTGGTGTTTTTACTAAAGACTGTAAATAAGATTTTTTTTTTCCATTTTGAACTTCATGGAAAGTAAGGGCTTAAAATTTAAATTTAGAGGCATGTAAGAATTTGGGATAAAGCTCAAAACAATCCGAAAAGAAGAATCCATGCCATGGAAGTTTTAAAAAAGGAATGAGGCTTCTAAATCCAGCAGGTAACACTTGTTATTCTATGACATGTGCTTTGGAAACTGCACTGTGGCACACTAAATAAAGGAAAGGCGTAGGGACTAAATGTTTTCTGCAGCATTTTGCTGGTTTTCTCAGTCTAGTCACTGAAGACATTATAAAGATCATACTGATTCAAGAGCATATCAGAGCATTTATGTACCCCAAGGTGAGCCCCAGAATGAATACAATTCACTTCTTTTGCAAGTTTAAAGTTACAAATATCAGACGTTGACTTCTGGACCTTTTGCCACGAGACACAAGTGATCTTTGAGATGAACTGTTGCTACTCAGTACTTCAAAGGGTGCTGGACAGTTCCTGAGAATCCTTGAACAAAGCCAGCCTCGTAATACCAACAAAAGTGCACCATATTCTCCAGGGTCTAGTGGACAAAACAACAAGATGTGACACATCCGTGTGAATCACGGGGATCGCAACGTGGCTTCATTTCTATTTGTAACTTTGCCTCTAATTTTAAGTTTACTTTCCCCCCAGATTTTAATGTGAACCTACTGGCAAAGAAGATATGTGTACATTTCAACAATATTGACTCTCTTAGTGAGCTCAGAACATTTACACACACATAACACACGTATAGACGCAAGTTCCACAATTCCTGCCACCTAGAAATCTCTCAGAAGTATTTCTTTTAAAACCAAAGTAAATAGCAAGTTTGAAAAATAGTATCCTTTTACTATACATGTACCCTTCTACTACAAATGTGACAAAAATGACCTTTGCAAATAGCATAACATATTATAGCACTTAATACAAAAGTTTTCTGTATATCACAGAATGACATAATGCTATTTGTTCAAACACCACATTAGTGTCAAATTACCCCTTTGCCTAAAATTATCATACCAAAGACTCAGAATTAAATATGTGCAGTCTCATGTCGTTTTCCATTTTGGAAAGAAAGCAAAAATATTCAGAGGAGCAATTTGGATGATACACATGTGAACGAATATGTTCTTGTTTCCTCATAGTTATTTTTCAAATAAGTCTTCCATATTAGATGTAATAAACATATATAAGTGAGCACTGCGATCTAAAAATTAGGTTGCCCTTTGCTCTCAGAAATCAGTGATGATAATGTGGGAATTATGCCACAGGAAGTCATCATTCCAGTGAGCAACCCTGGCTGTTGAATTCTGATCTAGTTGCAACCAGAGCTCAATAGCTTGGAAAATGGCAAACCAGTAATTGTGCGAATCCAATCAGGGAACAAAATCGCAGAATATTTCAGCAAGTAAGAAAATGGAGTTGTAAATATCAGCCTTGTTTATTTCCCATTACCACAGCTGGGGGCAAGAAAAGAACATGGTTTCGTATAATACAGTCAGGTAGGAATTATCACATACAATGAGGTTGAAAATTCTAGAGTATAATGAAAAAAGAAACCACAGTGCCTTCACGGAACATTATTTGGGTGTGGCTACCCTGTCTCCATTTAAAAATCACATCTGGTTTAATTACTTTAGAGTGGTAACAGTACTAAAACTCCCCCCCCCACCTTTTTTTTAAGAGTAACTTACCAGAATATCTTTGTGAGGCAATAATATTTTAAAAAGAAGGATATCTTTTTCATACTATATGTCTTGATAATTTTTGCAGAAAAATGGCTGAATTTGTTATTAACAAACAACCATGGATGATTATCAAGGGAAGACTAATATCACTGCACATGCAACTTGGAAAATATCTGTGCAACAACTCAGTATCTGTGCACCATTTACAAATGCTGACATGGGGTAGTTGCATCAGCCAGTAACAGCCAGTAAGAGCAGCTACACTTCATCTAGAAGACGGCTGCCCGTGAGTATACCTCCTGTGATTACAGAGGTTAAAGCCTTTCACTGTACATATCGGGCCTACAAACTCCATTTCTTCCCAAATCATCTCTGAAAACCTGTGTCCTCAGTACCCTTCCCTTTTCTTATTTCTTCTATTGAAATGATCTCTGGATTTCCTTCATGAATCTTACAGAATTGACATCCAATACATCTTATGAAACAACCTAATTTCCATCTTCCTACAAACAATGGCAATTAGAAGCCAGTTCTTAAGGTTCTCTAGAATCTTAGTCAGCCTGGCACCAGATGTTATTAATAATATTTTACTGAAAATAATGCAACAAGAATAGCAATAGAAAGAATAATAGGGCTGCATACAGGTGCCAGTAGGACATTAGGTGAAGAGAGTACAAATCTATCTCATTAAAAAAAAAAAAAACCTTAGCAAAAAAATCACACACCTACTTCATAATGCCAAGATAGAGACATCACCTCTTCATTGTAGTAAAGACCAGAAACTAGAGAAAAGAGTGAGAATGTCCAAGGGCGAGTTTGCTTATGGTTTGATTACAATCTTCTTATTCCAAAGAATATAAATTGGCTACAAACTACATAGAATACAGTAAGTTAAATGAAATGTGAGTAAGAAGAAAGAATTAACCACAGATAGGGACATACCGATACCACAAGACAGGAATCAGCTCAGGAGTCTTAATTAGTTTGGGGCTGCTATCACAAAGTACCATGGCGGGGTGGCTTACAAACAACACAAAATTTGTTTCTGAAAGTTCGGGAAGTTGGAGAACGGGGTGGCAGTGTGACTGGGTGCTGGTGAGAGCTCTCTTCCAGCCGCAGAGCTGACTCCTGGTTGTGTCCTCCCATTGCAGGAGGGCAATGGAGCTCTCAGAGACTCTCTGAGAAGGGCCCTACTTCCATTCACGAAGGCTGTACCCTCATGACCCAAAGCACCCACTGCCTGATACTATCTCATCCAGGGTTAGCGTTTTGAAGGTACACATTTAGTCCACAAAATTCCACTCCTGCCTGCCTCCCCCACCTTGAATGCCTGTCCTTCTCACAGGCCACACCTCAACACGGCTCAGAACTCCCCTTCACCAACTATCCAAGCTCAGCACTCACCATTTCCACCTTCCCAAACACCAGGACACAATACAGCTAAGTTCTTTAACCACTTTATAATGAGCCTTTTCTCCAGTTTCCAGTAACCCGCTTCCTCATTTCTGTCTGAGACGTCAAGAGAATCACCTGTAATGTCCATATTTTTACTAATAATTTTTTAAAGGCAACCTACGATCCTTACATTCACCCTAAAACTCTCCTAGCCTCCATGCACTACCCAGTTCCAAAGCCACTTCTACAGTTTTGGGTATTGTCACAGCAGGATCCCGTTTCTCAGTAACGAAATTTGTACTGTTTTGCTGGGGCTGACGTGACAGAATATTGCAGACCAAGGGGCTTAAAGGACAGAAATTTATTTTCTCACATTTCTGGAGGCTGACCATCCAAGGTCAAGGTGCTGTCCCAATTGGCTTTCTTGCCTGCTTGATGCCTTTTTATACTGCCTTTTCTCTGTGCACAAACCTCCCTGGGGTCCCGCCCATGTCCTCATCCCTTCTGGGAAACACATCCACCAGACTGGATAAGGGCCACACTAATGGTCTCATTTTAACTTAATTACCTCTTTTAAAATGTATTTATATATTTTATTGCTATATCATAGTTGGACATGTTTTGGGAGTACATGTGGTATTTTATGTATATGTCAAGATCAAATCAGGGTAATTGGATATTCAGAATCTCAAAAATTTATCTTTTTTTTCCATTGGGAATGTTACAATTCTTCTCTTTTTGTTTTTTTGAAATATATAGTAAATTATTATTCACTATTATTTTCCTACTGTACTATTAAATAATAGCACTTATTCCTTCTGTCTAACTGTATTTTTGTACTCACTAACCAACTTCTGTTTGGCCCTCACCCCCTTCCCATCCCAATATCTGGCAACCACTATTCTCCTCCCTACCTCCATGAGAGCCACATTTTACCACCCATACATGAATGAGAATACACAATAATTGTCTATCCGTGCCTGGCTTATTTCACTAAACATAATGCCTTTCATAATTTTGCTGCAAATGACAGGATTTCATTATTTTTTGTGGCTGAGATTTATTCCATTGTGTGTATATACCCATATTTTCTTTATCCATTCATCGCTGATGGACATTCTTTCTCTTTGATATTATGCATACTACTGCAGAAAACATGGGGTATCGATAGCTCTTCAATTTACTAATTTCCACCAGTGGGAAATACGCCCAGTTGTACACCCAGCGGTGGGATTGCTGGAGTTTTTGAGGAACCTTACTAGAGTGTTCCATAGTGGCTGGTCCACCTTCCATGGCCCACCAACAGTCTATAAGCATCTTACTTTCTCCACGTCCTCCCAAGCATGTGGGATTTTTGTCTATCTATTTGTTTTTTGTTTTGCTTTGGTCTTTTTAGTAATAGCCTTTCTAACTGGGCTGGGATGATATCTCATCGTGGTTTTGATTTGCATTTCCCTCATGACTAGTAATGTCCAGCATTTTTCCATATACCTGCCTCCTTGTATTTGTCTTCTTTGAGAGATGTCTGCTCAGATTCCTTACTCATTTTTAAAAATTAGATTACTTGGCTCTTTCGCTATTGAGTTGATCGAGTTCCTTATGTATTCTGCTTACCGATCCTTGTCAGACAGATGTGTGAAATCCTTCCTCTCCCTCTGCAGGCTGCCTCTTCCCTTTGTTGATTGCTCTCCTTGCCCTGCAGAAGGGTTTTAGCTTGGTGCTCGTTTCACTTCTCCATTTTCACTTTGATTGCTTGTGCTTTTGAGGTCTTACTCAAAAAGTCTTCCTGCACTAATGTCTGCAGTGTTTTCCCGATGTTTTCTTCTAGTAATTTCATAGTTTCAAGTTGTACACAGTCTTAAATTGATTTTGAGTTGATTTTTGTATATGGTAAAAAATGGGGATCTAGTTTCTTTTAAAAATTTTTTTTAATTAAAGCTTTACTCAAATTAATATAAGGGTACAATTTTTAGGTTATGTTGTTCTCACTTCCAGGGTAAAATTCCATTTGTAGAAGAGCGTTTCACCCAGGGGCGTGTTATACACCCTCACAATGTGCACGTTAGTGAGATCCCACCTCCTGTCCTCCCTCCTTCTGCCATACGTCCTCCCCCTTCATGCTTCCTTCTACCACTGAACTGGACTATAATAGTGTTTTATTGTTTTTAGGAACATGTAATTGCTTGTATATTGATTTCATATTAGTACGGAGTACATTGCATATTTATTTTTCCATTCTTGCAATAGTTTACTAAGAAGAATATATTTCAGTTCCATCCAGGTAAATGTAAAAGGTGTAAAGTCTCCATCTTTTTAAATGGCTGAACAGTATTCCATGGTATACACATACCGCAGTTTTTTGATCCATTCATGGGTTGATGGGCACTTAGGTTTTTCCCATGACTTGGCAATTATGAACTGAATACAATGAACATTCCACTGAAAATGTCTTTATGATAAAATGATTTCTGTTCTTTTGGGTAGATACCTAATAATGGAATTACAGGATCAAATGGAAGATCTACTTTTAGATCTTTGAGGATTCTCCATACTTCTCTCCAAAAGGGCTGTATTAGTTTACAATCCCACCAGCAGTGTAGAAGCGTCCCCTTCTCTTCACATCCACGCAGGATCCAGTTTCAGTCTTCCGCATGTGGCTATCCAGTTTTATCAGCACCGTTTATTAAAGAGACTGACCCTTCTCCCAGTGTATGTTCTTGGTGACTTTGTCAAAAATGAGTTGGTTGTAAGTACCTGGATTTGTATCTGGGTTCTCTGTGCTGTTTCACTGGTCTCTCTGTATGTTTCTATGCTAGTACAATGCTGTTTGGGTTGCTAAGGCAGGTAGGTAGCACGATTCTTCCAACTTTCGTCTTTTTGTTCGGGATTTATTTAGCTATTTAGATTATTTTAATTCTATACAAATTGTAGAATGTTTTTCTGTTTCTGTGGAGAATACCATTGGTATTTTGATAGAGATTGCATTGAATCTATAGATCACTTTTGGCAATGTAGACATCTTAACAATATTAATTCTTCTGATGCATGAGCATGGAATATCTTTCCATTCTCTGGAATCTTCTTCAATTTCTTTCAGGAGTATTTTAGAGTTTTTCTTATGGAGAGCTTTTACTTCTTTGGTTAAATTTATTCCTAAATTTTATTGATTTCTTTTTCAGATGGATTGCTGTTAGTGTATAGAAATGCTACTGACTTTTATATGTTGATTTTGTATCCTGAAACTTTACTAAATTTGTTTATCAATTTTAAGAGTTTTTTTGGTGGTGACTTTAGGGTTTTATTACTTATAAGATCATGTCAAATGAGGATAATCTGACTTCTTCATTTCTTGGTTGGATTCTTAATTCTTCTGGCTAGAACTTCCAGTACTATGATTAATAAAGGTGGTAAAAGTAGGCATCCTTGTCTTTTCCCAGATCTTAGAGGAAAGCCTTTTAATTTCTCCCCATTTATTAGCTGTGGGCTTATCATATGTGGCTTTTATCATGTTGAAGTATATCCCTTACATTTATTGAGGATTTTTATCATGAAAGAATGTTAAATTTTTACCCTTGGGGGACAGAGTCTTTCTCTGTCACCCAGGCTGGAATACAGTAATATGATCATAGCTCACTGCAGCCTTGAACTTCTGGTCTCAAATGCTCTTCCTGCCTCAGCCTTCTGAGGAGCTGGGACTATAAGCATGCACCATCACACCCAGATGATTATTTTTATAATTTTTTTTTTTGAGATGGGGCTCTCATCCTGTTGCTTAGTCTGGCTTTATACTTTTGGCCCCAAGTGATCCTCCTGACTCAGCCTCCCAAGGTACTGGGATTACGGGCATGAGCCACCATGCCTGACTGGGAGTTTAATTTTATTGACTACTTTTCCAGCATCTATTGAAATAATTATACTTCTTTATCTTTGATTTTGTTGATGTGATGTGTCACATTTATTTATTTGTGGTGTTGGCCAATCCTTGTTGTACCCCTGGGATGAGTTCTGTTTGGCTATGGGGAATGATCTTTTAAATATTGAATGAGGTTAATCACCTCTGAAAGGTTCTATCTTCAAATATGGTCACATTCTGAGGTGCTAAGCATTAGGGTTTCAACATGAATTTTGGGGGAAACATAATTCAACCCATAATATGAGAGCTGGGGAAAAATTTGGTCTAAGTTTCTTGCCACTAAAATGAATAGGAAAAGCTGATCAATTGCACCATTCATGTCTACGAATCAAAAACTGAACAATTTCTGAGGAAAGCACAACCCTCCCTGATTTTAACATTTCTCAGTCTTATGAATAAGAAATCTGAAGGGCTGCCTCAGTGAACAGAAGATGAGAGCAAGTAGGTAATGTTACCATGGGTATTTGTTTGCAGCAAACTCTAAAATCATTGTGGTATCTGGGTGTGTTGAAGGAAAGTAGAGCAAGAGAAAAATGGAATTTTAATTAGATACAGATATGCTAATATTCAGCTAATGTCTTTAAAGAAGACATATGGGTTAGAGACCCAGGAAGGATGTGGGTCTCAGCACGAGTGGACCTCTCTAGGGGAATAGAACTCTATTATTTACCACTTAGGTGACTCTGTGGGAGAGGGGCCAGATTTAAATACACGGGTATTTTAGGGATGCTGCTTGAGGTGCTGACTGAGACAAGCGGTTCAGCACCCAAGTGGGGGATTTCTGCTGATGGAGTATGGGCCACAGTTGAGATGATCTTTCGGGACACTGGAGGGAAAGAAAGTGTGGCCTGCAGCTGAAGGTATAGTCCTTGAGAGAAGTTAAGAAAAAGCATCCATTTTATTCTAGGGGAATGGTGTATGTGTGTGTGTGTGAGAGAGAGAGAGAGAGAGAGAGAGAGAGAAAAAGAGAGATGCTTGTATGTGTGTGTGAAAGAGAGAGAAAGGGAGAGATGTTTGGGGGGGGTGAGGAAGAGAGAGACTGACTGACTGGCTGGATATGGATTCATCCTTCAAATAACAGAGTCTAGAATATTGGGTGGTAGATAATTGAGAAAGTGATTAATATTTCAACAAAACTGCAGAAATCTTAATAGCAGTTGAGTTTAACAATTGAGAGTGTAAAGCCCACTAGTTCATTAGAGTCTCACCAGACATTTTGGGGGTGACCAAGACACAGAGGAGTTTTCAATAAGTGACTTACTCAAGATTATAAAGTTAACTGTGGGACGGGTCTCTGCTCACGCTGTCTTCCAAGGTGACACCCACTGCTCACTCTTCTGTACCCAGCAACTGGTTCTGTAGAATGGGCTATTGGCCATGTTGTGACTTGAACCACAGTGGCACACTGGAGAGAGCGAGCTTTCGGTGTGGCTTTCGGAAGAGAACCATCTGTCTCATCATCCATCCTCCCCGTGTCACCCTACCCTCCACCTTCTACCCATGTAGTTTTAAACTTGGTGGCAGCAGAATATAATCCAGAGTTAGGGGAAGCTGGAGGGTAGCCATCTGCTTCATCAAAATGACTGTGCTGGAAATAAAATGAAACTAATCAAATGATTTCTTTTCCCCTGAAGACAAGCAAAAATAAGTAAGGGGAAGGTGATTCAACTGTCTGACAATAAAGTAGAAATGAACAGCTCCAGAGATCTTTTAAATCCAGTGTTCTATTTTCAAATGCACCCCTTCTCTCAGGACCCAAGGCCCAGCCGTGGTGTCAAAGGCCCAATGTCAAGCAGTGAAAAGATAGCACTGAAAGTTCAGAGCTTTAAAAAATTATTGTTGGAACATATTTATTTGAACCCACAATAATAATTATCTTGTGCTTTTGGAGAATTGAAAAAAGGCAAACTTTTAAAATTATTACTTAATTTAACCAAGACTCAGATAAAGTCATTTCCATTTAAAAGATATGTAGAGATAAGGAGCAGTGAAGTCATCCCGAATGTCAGACAAGAAGCAGAGATTAGATTAACTTTATGGCATTAGCCCCAGATTCTGCTAATCCTTTTATAGGGCTAGTCCTCATACATTCAATGAAGATTTAACAAACCAGAAATGAAACCGAGTATCTGAACGAGGAATGCGCCATCTTCAATTTGTCCATTCTTGCTCACATGAATAGAAATTATTACACTAATTATGAATAGAATTCTAATGGCACTAAAAAAATTGGGACTGTGCAGCTCTATCTCTATTACAGTCCTATTTCCCCTCACGTCCTGCTCCCAAATCATGGCTACATTACCGTAGGAAGTTAGGGAGCTTGCAACCATGCCCCATCCAGTTTGGGGAGTGCCTCACTTCTCCACAGGATTTTCTTGCTGATTTTCCCCCTCAGATCCCAAAAGGAAACTCACTCTTAGTTCCAGGAGGCCAAGGGATGGTGAAGAATTCTGTCACTGGCAAGTAGGGAGTAAACACTTATTGCTCCTAAGCCTGAAGACACAAGGCAGGGAGCCATTCCAGGACTCCAGAGAGAGTTGTGGCCATAGCTGTGACCTGTATACACAATTCAGTCAGCCTTGGCCACAGGAAACAATCCACTTTCATGCTTAAATACACACATTTTTAAAATATGCACAAAGCTGAGCATGGTGCTGCACACCTGTAATTATAACGCTTTGGGAGGCCAAGGTGGAAGGATCACCTGAAGCCAGAAGTTTGAGACCAGCCTATGCAGCTTGGTGGAACCTCACCTCTGTGAAATGTTTTTAAAAATTAGCTGAGCAGGGCGGCTCCTGTGGCTCAGTGGGTGGGGTGCTGGCCCCATATACCGAGGGTGGCAGATTCAAACCCGGCCCTGGCTAAACTGCAACAAAAAAATAGCCAGGTGCTGTGGTGGGTGCCTGTAGTCCCAGCTACTCAGGAGGCTGAGGCAAGAGAATCACCTAAGCCCAGGAGCTGGAGGTTGCTGTGAGCTGTGACACCCCAGCACTCTACTAAGGGTAATAAAGTGAGACTCTGTCTCTAAAAAAAAGAAAGAAAGAAAGAAAAGAAATAGTCATTCCCTGAAGTCCAAAAGTCCAGAGTAAGCATGTGGCCAATGTATGTTGATGAAAACTACAATTGTACAAATGATGAACCTGACAAAACTCGAGGATCGTTAAAGGTTATTTCTCAAGTTCACAGTAGATAAGAAAGTAAAAGTAACACTGGCAGCTGGTTATTATGGGCTAAAAGAGGCATGGTATGAAAATCAAATGTAAGAAATTTTTAAAAAGTCAATCTAGGATTATTTTGCAGTGATAAATTCCCTTACAGAGCTGAACTACCCTAAGGGCAGCTGTAATGATTCGTTTATAAGAATAATTCTGTTGTATCAGAGTACCGTTCACCTTTGTTCTTGCTTAGCCTAAAATAGAAAAGTTATCTTGAGGAAATTTCCATTCATTATCTTCTGTTCAAAATGCAAAAAAAAAAAAAAAAAAACAAAAAAAAACTAAAGCATTTTAAAAAGATCTCTGTCAAAAAATAATGAGACTGGTCACCTAAAAAGGTAAACTCCCTCTATGAAGAAAATTCATGTAAGCAGGAGAAGGAAAGAAATCTCACAACTGCTTACCACTGCAAGTTATATCTTTGGCATAAATCAGATTCCTACACCTGACAAGTTCCAAAGACAGAGTCTAACAAGGAAACACTAGTTTGGGGCCACTTGGGCGGGATTATGAGAGAGGATTTTGCCCATATTTTTCCTACTTATCTTCCAGTGATGCTGAAACTGGCCGTGGTGGGAGCATTTATCTACCTTATGAAAATCAATAAACACTACAGGCTCGTACCTCCCCACAACCCAGAGCCTGTTAAAAATTTACTGGCACATTCCTCATTGGGATTCTTGTGTATTTTTGCGTGATCTTAGCTCGTCTGTTGGTT
>NW_003852561.1:1230083-1242382 GCF_000181295.1 Otolemur garnettii
TAAGCAGTTCTGGGGCCCGCTTTGTACCTGTATTTTATGTTCTTAAATGATCTTCCTTGGATTTATAGCTTGCCGAACTTCTTTCTGGGCTCCCCGTCTTTGACTTCATAGATTCTGATTCCAACCAGTTTTTCTTCCTTTGTTCAGGAGCCTCTGACCAGGGTTGCTACCAGTCGGCCATCTTCCCAGAATCCCCCGACAGTTCCCATCTGTTGGTTCTTTTAGAGAAAATGTACGTATATATATTTATAACATATATAAGTTTGCATATAATATTTAATCTATATTATCAATATACACACGCCTCATTGTTGACTATCACGGGGGTCACCTTCTCAGTACTCCCCTGGGAGGATGTCCCCCAACACCAGTGCCTCGTCCACCCTACAAGGCAATTTTGTTGTGTGGCACAGCAAAACACACAGCACTAATGAACAGCACCCAGCAAGACACCGCACCCCATGACATGGGCACAGCTGTGAGCCGCTGATACACCAAGGCTGTGAAACCTACCAGAGTTCGTGCAGTATTGCAAATGCAAGCACACGGCGGCAAGTTTGCAAACTTAATTGTCAGACCTCGTATGATGACAGCCCTGATGGTCATTCCAGAAAAAGAGTTCCAAAATCGCTTCGAAGGGTGGGCTAGGTGCTGGCGTTGGGGCGGCGCTCCCCAAGGGGAATGCTGTGCAGGTGGCTGTGGCGATAGTCAGCAATGAGGCACTGGCACTTTTTCTAGGATGAGCTTCCCAGCTTAGTGGTCTGACCTTGTGTGTAGGCGCAGCATATATGTAAAGTGTGTGCATATGTACACATATATGTGTCCCCTAAAATGTGTACACATTTTAAGAGATGGAAATACAATTGAGTGTTCCCCCAAAGTGTATGAATTGCGGGTAAAATGGACATGCATAACATGCCTGGGGACCCTTGGCCAGTAACAGTATTTTCAGTTAACTGTGAAAGTGGTACATGGGTAACATCACTAAAATGTGTTTACATTTTTTTTGCTCTCTCTCCCCAGACACACGCACACACAGGCACAAAAATAGGCAGAGTAGTGTAATAAACTTCCAGGTGTCCAACCCCCAATTTTAATAATTATTAATTCATAAATTAATACTATTTCCTTTTAATCCCACCCACTTCACTCTTCTCCAAATTGTTTCAAAACATACCTCAGATGTCCTGTTATTTCATCTGTAAATATCTCTAAAAGGTAAAGACTTTTATGAAGCCCTCACTGCATGCCATTATCACTCCAAAACACAGCAATCATTTTAAATAATGATCAAATATCCATTCAGTGTTCACATTTTCAAATGGCTCATATATTTAAAAAATAGTTTTAAGCAGGAATTAAAAACAATGTCCACACATTGTGATTGGTTGACATATCTTTTAAAAAGTCTCTTTTAACGTACAGGTTCTCTCTCTAGTCTTTTTATTTTTTTAATCCCCTTGTATTTTTTTTTTTTCTTTTGTTGTTGTTGAGCGAACCAGGCTGTTTGTCCTGTAGAGTTTCCCACACTCAGAATTTTGCTGATTGTATCTCTGGGGTTCTTCTGTCCTCTGTATTTGCTACAAATTGGTAGTTGGATCTAGAGGCTTGAAACGATTCAGTTTAGATTTTTGTAGCAAGTAGACTTCAGAAAGACTGGTGTGTGCTTCCATCAGGAGGCATCAACGATCTAGTCGCCTCGGCCTCTGTGATGTTAACAGGAATTGACACAGATTGCTTAGATTTGTTAATTAACTAGAGACTGCAAAGTGAGTTTTCTGATTCTCTTATTCCTTCTCCATTTAATAGCTGAAACACCCCTCTACAGGGAAACATGCCCTCGTTTGGGGTACAGTGTGTTTAGGAAAGTCTGGGTTCCACCCAATGCTTGATTGTTCCCAGTGCCTTTTAAACTGCACAGGCCGTGACCCTTTCCATTTACTCGTTCAGATCACAGTTAGCCGGGCTTATTTTGTTCCCATCAACCTTTCAAAAAATTTTAGCCACATAAAAGTTTCCCTTCTGTCTGTTGTTCTCTAAGATACTCACCACCTCTCCTTATTAGAAAAGCAGGCTCAATTTTGAAGTGCACCAGACGACATGTAAAAAAGAATTGCTGTGAGTTCAGTAACTTTCCCGAAGGTGAGGGGCTTATCTAAAACTTACGAAAATCACACTAGAGAAGAGTTCTAAAAATCCCGTGAGAACAGAGAGGAGAAGTTCTAAATAGATTTGATCCCTTTTGCAGTCATCACCATATTGGGCAGCAAATTTTAAACAGAATGGAAAGCGAATACTTCAACTTAAATATCTAAAACATATTTGTTACTGGTAGGGAAAACAAAATCCAGGATTGGCAGAAAACTTGAGAGTATTTTTGTTTAAATTGGTATTCTAACTTCTACATAGACTTCAGGAAACACTCATCTTTTCTGAGAACGAGCCATTGTTCGCACTCCAATCCCACCAACATTTTCCTGGTCCCAGGCATCAACCTTGTACCCGGTGTTGACCAACTTCACGGCTTGAGACCATTGTTCTGAATGCTGATTCTCTTTATACCTGTGGCCAGGAAATAATGTCCCTGAAGCCAAAATTCATGGGTTGATTGCGCTAAGCTGCAACTTCAATTTCAAAGCTTGGTAATATTTCTCTTATCTTATGGATTTGTTGTTTAAGTAAAAGGTACAGCCTGTGGTCGAGGTGATTTAATTACTATCAGAAACATCCAGCAAATAGTCAAGAGGCTATTTCGCTGTTGGTTGCATCATGTTTATCTTTTTGGCGTTCTGTGTTAATTTGTGTATATGAGCGTGCATTTTTTTTTAAAAAAGGTTTTTCTCTAATCTCACCAATTTGCTTATTTTTAAAGGAACTGTAACTGGTGTGAGATCTTTTAAGCTTACCGAGACCAGATGCCATTTATATAAACCTTTTAAAGATCTATAGTCCTCAGATGAATCCATCTTATGTGCTAAAAGGAAAGATGTTTGGGCTTTGTAAAGTCTTTTTTGACTCAGAACAAATGCTCCAGAAATATTTATTGATTGTATACAACTTAGAATCTTATCGATTTCTTGCTACAACATTTGGAGGGACGATGGCTGCAGAAGTGTCATAATAGACATTTGGTTTTCAAGCAAACAACTCCCTCGGTCTCTCTCTCTCTCTCTCTCCACCAACTCCTGCCCACCCTTTCTTTTCCTCCATTCTGCCAATCTCAATTTCATCTTTCTTTCTTAATAAAAGATACACAGAAAGAAGAAGAAGGAAAAAAAAAACAATAACTAAATGTGATTTGAGTCTTTTCCCACCCCTTATGTTAGCTGGGTATTTTGTTAAGCGTTACTACTTTTCACTTTCAAGGGGTTTAGCCAACAGCATTCAATCCACTTTCTATCAGGTGAAACTTGCCCACCCCCTAACCTTTAGGTCATTCCAATCATGTTATTTTTTCCATAATGCTCAAGGTAATGGAGTAGGCAGGAAGTGAAAGTAGAAGTTAGATAGCTCCCCTCGCCGGCCTTTTGTTTGCTTGTCTCTAACTACCTTAAACGACTTCCTTCTCATCTTTATAACAATGGGACAGAATGGTTCCATCTAAATGGTCTCAAAGCCAGCCAGACTTCTGGAACCTATTATTATGACCTTTCTCTCATCAGTAATTGTTCAGCAATTTGTGCCTAAAGAAGCCAATGGCCTAAAATGGCCACGTCGGGTCTGGTGAGAGTGGTTAGGGGGCAGCTCTGGCAATTATCACATACCAAGATCTTGCAGGTCACCCAAAAGTAAGAGGCTGAAAATACTCTACAACACTATGTATTTGAATGTTGACGTGGGGAACACGTTTTAATTTCATTGTAATGAGGGTCGGTTCACGTCCTCCCAGTTCCCACTTCGTTATCTATATGAAGTTGTCTTTTTGATAAGAAACCCAGGGGAGAGGTTTTATGTATGTTTGGTTGAACATGAGAAACAGCCATTCAAAGATAACCAAAAGAAGAATGAGAAGAAGAGAGGAGAAGAGAGAGGAGGAAGCACTGACTTGGACACATGTCGATGTGTTCGTCAAGTCATTTTATTTTATTTTATTTTATCTTATCTTATTTTTAAGGACTGAAAACAGTGATTTTTTTTTAAATTTCAGATTAATGTGAGGGTGCATATGATTAGGTTACATTGTTTGCATTGAATGTCAGGTGATTTTAAGTCTCATGCTCTTATTGGCCCAAGCTGGGTGACAGTGAGGAGCATGCACCCGTGAGCAGCAGACCTAGCAGTTCCAAAAGAGACCTGGACAGGAAGGTGATTTTGTCTTCATGTTCTCTGAGTGCCCCTTTACGTTGCTCTCGTCCCACATATTTCTTATTGCCATTTCTTTTTCTCATACTCAGAATTTTAATAATAATTATGCCTTCAATAGTTTTATGGACCCAGAGAGCATTCAGTGAGTATTAATGACTGTGATGTTTTGTGTATTATGAACTGGTGGACTTTTCTTATATTACACAGAGACCTTGTAAGACAGGGCAACATTAGTGACTAGGGCAGGCCTTAAAAAATCTGCTTTTGGCTTCATGAGGCTGAATCCTTTAGGAAAATACTGGAAAAGCGTTTGGTGGAGGTAATTACAAGCAGATGAGTGATTAGTATGCGTATCCTCCAAGGTCCTCTTCTTCTAGGAATATTTGGGATTCTTCTTTGGTTTGATACCACGTGCTTTGGCCCCGTTCACCATCCCCACTGTTCTTCACAAGCTCCTCTTAGTTCATTCAAATTGTGTCTGTTGCTTATGGTCATTTACCCCTCAGTTAGCAAAAAAGGTAAAAGAAGCAAGAAAATTGGCTATTAGTCTTTAAACTCAACCCACCAGTATCTCCTCAAGTGGGCTCTGTGCACTCAAGGGATATTCAATGTGATCAAGTAGCGGACGTTTCATTTTTAGTTTATTTTTAACTCTACTCTTTCTCTTGTGTATATTTTCTTTTGGCTGTGATATGTTAGCATTGCATCAAGCTAGCAATCGATAGACAAGTTGTGAGACTTCAGAGCAAGACAACTCAACGTGATGGGAAGAGTGGAATAGGTAATAATGGTGATAAGTTCAGGAGGTCATGATAGCAATTTGTTGGTCTGGGATAACCAATCCTTGCTCTCTTGAAACCCAGCAGTAATTTACATTGTACTAACAGAAATAAAAAGAGGGGAGAAATGCAGCTGACAGGACAATCTTTCCTGCTCTGATTCTGACTTTTCTGCTTTCCTCCCAGAGGCTGGAAAGTGGCTATTCTTTCCAACCTAAAAAATTTCGAAAGGTAGATTTGGCCATGGTGGGTAATAATATCCATGAATATAATTTTTTTAATAGATGCTCAGAGGCCTTTGGATTTCTAATCTAAAAACATTCACAGACAAGAACCAGGTCAGCCTGAGCAAGAGCGAGACTCTGTTACAAAAACAAACAAACAAAAAAACCAGACGGGTGTTATGGTGGGTACCTGTAGTCCCAGCTACTCCAGAGGCTGAGAACAGAGAATGACTTGAGCCCAAGAGATTGAGGTTGCTGTGAGCTCTGACACTCTACTGAGGGCAACAAGTGAGAATCTGTCTCATTAAAAAAAAAAAAAAAGAATAAAAAAAAAAAGAACTAAGCTATGCTTCTGATGTGGGGATTTCAACTCTGATGACGTTAATAGTCACGTGAAAGCAGGATACTTTATCTTAGTCCATGATTCAAAATATTTCTGCGTAGCTTTAAGAAGCTTTACCAGAATTATTGTGCCATCATACCCACCTAAACGTGAGCATTGAAATCCTGGGAAGTGCTCACGAGGTGAATAGAAAGGCGTGGAAAGAAAGTAGAGCTGCTCAAACAGCTGAAGGCAAGCGCTGACTGGACAGGGAATGGAGCTTGCTCCAATGGATCATTGGACAGGACAAAGAATGAATTATCTAAAACACAGTACCTATGTTAGTTACAACAATCAGAAAATCATTGCGTGAAGGGAAAAATTTTTTGAGGGGATGCTAAGGTAGTAGGTTTTAAATCTTTCCAAACAACAAGCAGTTGTTAACTGTGTATCTCCAATACAATTATATTCATTTATTGTGCATTATATAAATATATATATAGAGAGAGAGCTATCATTAGCTAACATCTCAGGACAACATATACATTTAGGGGAAACTTAGTATTTAATAATAGTGGATATAAATCCATAGTTCAAAGAAACTTCTTAATAATTTTTTTGGAAAGGGACAATATCTTTAATTTTTCTCTGTAATGTGGTCGACAGAGTTTGTGTTAGGAATGGAAGGAGTATCACCTCTGCCATTTTCTTGTTATTTGTATGTGCTTGCATAATTAATATTTTCTTTGATTCACAGCATGCTGTCCAGAAAAATTTTAAAAGCCACATGTACACTTAGAAAGGATTTGCTTAAACTAGAAAGTATAATCTGGAAATACTGTGAACTAGGCAAATCCACCATACGCCGGGCAAGGCAGCAGGTTGCAGTGTGCCAGGGGAGGAAAGAGAGGGCACCAATCTCTGTCCCTTCACACCGGGGGGCGTCCCCTCTTCCCTCGGAACATGCTGACCCAGTAAGAAGGCAAGCATGGATGTCTGTGTGAAACACTAGTAATTGCTAATTCTTCTTTACTTTTAAAATAAAAATATTTGTTAATTAAAGTTCTAAGAGTTTTCTTCCTGTACTCCAATGGTTCATCTTTTGTCCCCCAAGAGGTATGAACATCTCATTTTAGAAACCCTGGGCTCGCAAAGGACCTGAATAGAAATTTCTCTGAAGAAGATCGGTGCACAGCCTACAGATAGATGAAAAAATGCTCACCATCCTTAATCATCAGAGAAATGCAAATCAAAACTACTTTGAGATATCACCTAACTCCAGTAAGATTAGCCCATATCACAAAACCCCCAAACCAGAGATATTGGCATGGATGTGGAGTAAAGGGAACACTCCTACACTGCTGGTGGGAATGTAAATTAATTCGTTCCTTTTGGAGAGACATCTGAAGAACACTTAGAGAACTAAAAATAGACCTGCCATTTGATCCTGCAATTCCTTTATTAGGTATATATCCAGAAGACCAAAAATCACATTACAACAAAGATATTTGTATCAGAATGTTTATTGCAGCCCAATTCATAATTGCTAGGTCATGGAAGAAGCCCAAGTGCCCATCGACCCATGAATGGATTAACAAACTGTGGTGTATTTACATCATGGAATATTATGCAGCCCTAGAGAAAGACGGAGACTTTGCCTCCTTCATGTTTACATGGATGGAACTGGAAAATGTTCTTCTTAGCAAAGTATCTCAAGAATGGAAGGAAAAGTATCCAATGTACACAGCCCTACTTTGAAACTGATTTATAGCTTTCATAGGAATGATAAAACCTAATTATAGCCTTAGAATATGGGGAGAGGGGAGGGCAAGGGGAGGAGGGGGGTGGATGAGTGGAGGGAGGGTGATTGGAGGGGTCACCTCTATGGTTTATCCTACAAGGGTACAAGTGAATCTTTCTAAAAGCAGAGTATGAATGTCTTAACTCAATAACTAAGAAATTGACATGAAGGCTACGTTAACTAGTTTGATGAGAGTATTTCAAAATGTATATGAAAACATCACACTGTGCCCATGATTGTGTTAATGTACACAGCTATGATTTAATAAAAATAAATAAATAAATAAATAAATAAAAGAAACCCTGGGGTCAGAAGATCATTATCAATGCTAGACATCTATTAGTTTGATGTTAATTCTGAAAAGGGCTAAGTTTGTTCGAGTAACTAAAAGCTAAAATAGCAATAAAGCCTTTTGTAAACCTTTATTCTAGTAGTTTAAAGCTTACTTGATTTGGGCAATATCAAGGTATTCAGACTTCCAATGAATAATAAAATCAGCTTGGGATTCCCTATAGCAAAAACTGAGGAGAAGTTGACACCATCATACTGTATTTTGATATATGTAGTTAAAAACATTTCGGATAGCAACAATCAAGGAAGAAAAGCTTATGATTGGTTTTAATGTGTTGAAGGACAGATTTGATCTCCTACTTGGTGGAAAGTTATTATATCATCCATATCTAGCAATATGACCAGCTAGAAATTGACTCTCCTGCTAATTTTTTCTATTTTTCCTAGAGACAAAATCTTGCTCTTGCACAGGCTAGTCTTGAATTCCTCCCCTCAAGTGATCGTCAAGGGACCTCAGAGGCCACAGTGCTGGGATTTCAGAAGTGAGCCACTGCACTTGGCCTCCTAGTGAAATTTTGAGGGTGATCTTTGAAAAAGTAGAAACTCTGGGACAACCATAAAATCTTATTAAAGTTGAGTAAACAAGAGAATGACAAAAAAGTGGCTTAAAATGTGTTGTGTGACTATGCATAAGATGATGTCCAATTTCTTTAAAAACATTTGGTTTAGGTTCAGTGCCCATCACACAGTGGTTATGGCGCTGGCCACATGCATCGAGACTGATGGGTTCGAACCCAGCCTGGGCCAGCTAAACAACAATGACAACTGCAGCAGGGAAAGGCTGGGTGTTGTGGCTGGTGTCTGTGGTCCCGGCTGCTTGGGAGTCTGAGGCAAGAGAATTGCTTGAGCCCAGGAGTCTGAGCTTGCTGTGGGCTGTGATGCCACAGCACTCTATGGAAGGCAACAGTTTGAGACTCTGTCTCAAAAAATAAATAAATAAAATAAAATAAAATAAATATTCTCCCAAATTTTAGACTTCTTTTTGTTATTGTAAATGCTGTAATTAAATAATTTAATTTCTTTTTTTTTCTTGTGGATGTTGTTTATTGGCACAGGAGAAATGGCTGCCAATTTAATGTCTGATCTGTTAAGATAAAACCCTGACTATTAGCTTTTCATTTAATATACACATGTGCTCGTGTGTATGTGTGTAATATGTGAGCTTTTTCTTCTGTCTTTCAGTTTGGCACTAAAATGTTCTCCCAAAAGCAATAAGTGAAAGTAGAACCTAAAAAAAAAGAAATTGACTCTCCTGGTAAAAAGACCCTGGATAAATGCTGTATAAAATATATAAAGAATCTTTTGAAAGGTGTTGATGAGCTGGCAAGAAGATAAGGATCCCTGAGGGGTCAAATACTAAATAAATGCAGGAATCTAGAATGGAACTGAACATTCTCACTGGGGCCCACGCACTCAAATGAAACTGGTTGAAAACCCATGACTTTGAGTTTCAGTTTTCACATGGTTGACAGGAGGTAGAACATAGGACCTATTTAAGGACGGGATTGAATTAAGAGAACTCTGACATAAAGCTAATACACCCAAAGTATTACAGCCTCCAAAGAAGGGTTTTCAAAAAACTGACTTTCCAGGGAAAGCAAGAAAAATGGCCTTTTTCAAGGCCTGTTGGTGGCAGAAAGAAGTGGTCCGACTATTTTGAAAACTATTTTGCATTATCGAGTATAATTAAAGATATGCACGCTCTGGAACACACTCCCTCCGATATCCACATGTCTTCTGCCTCATCTCCTTCAAATTTCTGTTCTCATGTCACCTATCAATCACTTCCTGACCACCCGGGAATAGTTTCCTATTTAAAATTGGAAACTGCCCGATCACTTCTCTCTCTCCTCTCTGCTTCATTTTTTTCCATAAAACTTACCACCAAACTTTCAACAAACATACTTCCCATATTTATTTTGTTTGTGTTTGCTTCCCTCTGCTAGAATATAAGCACATGAAGGCAAAGACTTTTGCCAGTTTTTCTTTTTTTTTTTTTTTTTAAGTGAGTCTTGCTATGTCACCAGGCCAATCTTAAACTCTTGGGTTCAAGTGACTATCTCGCCTCAGCCATGGCACTGGGCTCCTTGGTGTTTTGTTTGGTTTTGTTTTTTTAATGGGTTTGTGCTTGGAGTCTAATATCACACCTGATACAGAGAAAAACTTGTTGAATTAAATATCTTATGGCCCAACAATCTCATTCAAGGCATTCGTCCTAGAATAACTTAAAGTAAGGAGACATGCACAAGAATGCTCATAGGAGTATAATTTGCAATGGGAAAAAACAAAAATGCAACAAAATACAAAAAGTTAGCTTTCTATCAATAGAAGATAGGATAACACATTATGGAATAGTCATATGGAGGAATATTATATAGTAATTAAAAATAGATTATGTTGAGCCAAAAAAAAACAAGTATCACAAAAACGTGTATGGCAAAAATCCATTTAAATTACAAACATCTGCAAAACTAAATAACACATTTTTATTATTATTATTTTCCAGTTTTTGGCCAAGGCTGGGTTTGAACCCACTCCTTTGAGCCACAAGTGCCCCCCATAAATAACACATTATTTAGAGGTATAAAAAAATGTAAGGATAAACAGAAAGTTATAAATAGTAATTCCACTACTCCTGAATGGAAAGTTAATGCTGGCGAGTACATAGACCTTCATTCTAGCGATCCTCTCATGTGGGTGCAAGGGAAGCCAGGAGTGTATCAGAGCCTGTAAGCTTCCACCTGGTTGGATTGTGCTGCCGTATTTAAAAAGTGGATTTCACACATGGGGCTAACAATGTGTTTAAAAGAAGAATTACTTCTAAGCTATGTAAATATTCCTTGTTGGATCAAGCAGCCTTTAAAAAATAGAGTGGTCACCGGTTTACTTCTTTGGGGTTCCCACAGTCTTTATCTGTAGGCCCCCAGGAACTGCTATACTTTGGGATTAAAGAATCAGAAAATTTCAAGTCCCAGCTTTGATACTTACCAGTCACTGCCCCATTGGCAGGAGCCGCTTCACATAAAGATCTATTCAGTCTCTGACGGAAGGAGGGTAAATGGTGGGACCATTCCTATGGTTCATATCACAAGGGTACATTTCAATTCTATTAAGTATAGAGTATAAATGTCTTAATATAATATAATAATTAAGTAGATGAGGAGAAGGCTATATGAACCAGTTTGATGTAAGCATTCTAAATTGTATTTAAAATCAGCACATTGTACCCCATAAATGCATTGATGTACATAAAAAAAGACATATTCACGTTATTATTTAATGTGATTTTCCTTTTCTGAAAAAAAAAAAGATCAATTCCATCTCAACAGCAAGCCTACCATGAGACACTACTGCAAGTATTACGTCCATTTGACAGATAAGGAAACTGAGACACAGAAATTGAGAATCTTGCTCAATGTCCACAGCTGAAACTTGTAAAACTGATATTCCTGCCCAGGTCTGACTCCAGATATGCTTTTCTACCCTATCAGTCTATCTCCTTGGCGTCCCCAGAGCCTTTGCTATTTCAGCTCCTATGTTCTCTCTGTGCCTCTCGGCAATCTTCTGCATATCAATTATTTCATAAATTTGTTCCCGAAGAAATTGGGTAGAAAGGAAATTGCTGTTCCTGAAGGAGATGGGCTGGAGCACATACCCATCTGTTGTTTACTGAGGCTGAGAATGCTGAACGGTTCCCAGAGAGCAGGGTCTGCCTTCTGCATTTTGCTTCTATGGAAGATGTTTCTTGTCCTGCCCCTCACCACCCACTCGCTTCTGTCTGGTTTCTCTTTTGCTGGCTCCTTTCCCATAGCAGTTAATGTTTGCCCTGCAAGTGCCAGAGCATTCATCCTTTCTTCCTTGAATGATGTGCCCATTTGCATATCATGCAAACAGCCCAGCTGCTGGAGCCCCAGTTAGGGTAAATAATGGTCACAGTGTTTGTACTGATTCCTCCTGGGGCCTTCTGGAACCTGCCGCACAACTCCAGGGAAAAAATCGTTTAGTTGGGATTTCTGCTCATAGCTTGTGACATCGTGAATGAACGCTTGTGCTAAAAATGCACACGTAACCATGTAAATATATTTCCATGTAAATATACGCTTAAAGCCTAACGACCGAGGAAGGTCTATAGATGGAGAGAAGTCCTCACTATTATATTTACTTTGTTGAATTCAATTTATTCATCTTCAGGCTTTGAATATGTTTTCTAAGTATATGCTCACTTTTAAAACATAAATGTATTTCCATAAATATTTAAGCATTGCTTTCAAATGTAATGAATTATACTCTTTATAAATCTAATGCATTGATTTTTATAACGATGAAGTAGAGAAATAGCAATAAAAAAGAATGACCAGTAAGTTCACACCAAAGGCCTCTTTGCCTTCCTGCCCTGGCAGTGGAGACCCGTCTGCTGTCCGTGGTGGATGCATCTTACTCCTACTCTGTAAACCTACCTTTCTCTTCTGCAATAAACTTTGTTCCATTCTGGCCTTAAAATCAAATTTGCACTGAAG
>NW_003852561.1:1243701-1257604 GCF_000181295.1 Otolemur garnettii
GGAAGGAAGGAAGGAAGGAAGGAAGGAAGGAAGGAAGGAAGGAAGGGAGGGAAGGGAAGGGAAGGAAGGAGGGAGGGAAGGAAGGAGGGAAGGAGGGAGGGAAGGAGGGAAGGAAGGAGGGAAGGAGAGGAGAAAAAGAAAGAAAGAAACCATTAAATCTCAAATCTATATATTGATTCCACCCAATTCAATTTTTTATTTAATGCTTACCGTGTCCTATGCTGGGTCCTGTGGGGAGACCTGATAATGGGTCAGCACACAGCCTTGCTAATACCTGTGAGAAACATGCTGAAATGAGCACCATGTCAGCTAATAATGCCATGCAAGAAAAGTACCATCTTATTGTTTTTTTTACTTTACAAGTTAGTATTTTTTTTTTTTTTTTTTTTTTTTGCAGTTTTTGGCTTAGGCCTGGGTTTGAATCCACCACCTCTGGCACATGGGGCCAGCACCTTACTCCTTTGAGCCACAGGCACCATCCTACAACTTAGTTGTTGACTTCATTCTAATGTTTATTTGTCCTCCTTGGTCATCCTTTCCATCTAAGCTAATTCTTGTGGTAATATCATTAAATCTAAAGCCTTCCGTTCTATCCATCCTCTGATGGCCCCCAAATGTATCTTTTCAGTCCAGACCACTTCCTTGAATTCCAGATTGTGTTCCATTGCGGATTGAAACTTCCACTCAGAGGTATTTCAGGTTCAGTTCTAGAGTTCTAGACCACCACAATAAGACAAATACCACAGTAAAGGGAATCAGACGGTGTCTGGGGTTTCTCAGTGCTTATAAGAGTTAGGCTTACACTATACTGGAGTCTAGTAAGTGTGCAACAGCATGTGTCTAAAAGCCCATTGTAAATACCTTAATGAAAAATACCTATTGTTAAAGAGTGCTAATGACCCATGAGCATCATCAAGTTGTAATCTTTTTGTTGTTTGAGGGTCTTGTCTTGATGTTGGTGGCTGCTGCCTCAACATTGATGGTTGCTGAAGACTGAAGTGGTTGTGGCAATTTCTAAAAATGAGACAATAATAAACTTTGCCAAGTTAATGAACTTTTCCCAGTGAAGGAATTCCCTGTGGCATGTGACACTGTTTGATAGTATTTTAACCACAGTAAAACGTCTTTCAAAATTCGAGCCAGTCCTCTCAAACCCTGCCTCTGCTTTATCTGTAAAGTCCATGTAATATTCTAAATCCTTTGCTATTATTTCACCAATGTTGATGGTATCCTCACCAAGAGTAGAATACATCTCAAGACAACACTCGTCGTTCATTTATAAGAAGCAACTCCTCCTGTTTTAAAGCCTTCTCATGAGATTGCAACCATTGAATCACATCTTGAGATTCCACTTCTAATTTTGGTTCATTTGCTATTTTCATCACATCTGCAGCTACTTCCTACACTGAAGTTTTGAACCCCTCAAAATCATCCATGAGTTTGGAATCAGTTTCTTTCAAACTCCTGTTAATGTTGACATTCTGGCCTACTTCCAGGAATCATGAATGTTCTTAATGGCATCTAGAATGGTGAATCCTTTCTCCAAAATGTCCTATCTACTGTGACAAGATCCATCAGGGAATCACTATCTTGGCAGCTATGGTTTTATAATGTATTTCTTAAATATAAAAACTTAAAGTAGGAATTACTTTTTGGTCCATGGCCTGCAAAATGGATGTTTCATTAGCAAGCATGAAAATATTCTTGTACAATTCCTTCAGAGCTCTTGTGTTACTAGGTGCATGGTTAATAAACAGCAATACTTTGAAAGAAATACTTTTTTCTGAATGGTAGGTCTCAACAGTAGGCTCAAAATATCCAGTAAACTATGTTATAAACTGATGTGCTATCATCCAGGCTCTGTTATCTCATTTATACAGACCAAGCAGAATAGATTTGGCATAATTCCTAAGGGCTGTATGATTTTCAGATTGATAAAAGAGCATTAGTTTCAATTCAAAGTCACCAGCTGCATTCGTCCTAACAAGAGAGTCAGCCTGTGCTTTGAAGCTTAGAAGTCAGGGACTGACTTCTCTCTGGCTATGAAAGTCCTAGAAGGAATCTTCTTCTGGTAGAAGGCTGTTTTATACACTGAAAATCTGTTTAGACTAGTCACCTCCATCAGTTGCCTTAGTTAGATCTTCTGGACAACTTGGTATAGCTTCTTTATCAGCCCTTGAACTTTTATGGCTTCTTTCCTGCCTCTATTTACTTCAAGCTTTTTTTCTGCACTTTCTTCTCATCTCTCAGTCTTCATGGAATGAAAGAGAGTTAGAGATAGGGGCCTTGATCATGGAATGAAAGAGAATTATAGATAAGGGCCTTGATCTCTTAAGCCAAAGAGAGTTGGTCTTTGGCTTAAGGGAACATTGTGACTGGTTTGATCTTCTATCAAGACCACTCACACTTTATTTCAGCTTGAAAAGTGAAGACTGTTTCACTTTCTTACCGCTTGTGTGTTCACCAGTGTAGCACTTTGAATTTCCTCCAAGAACTTTTCCTTGGCATTCACAACTTGGCTAACTGGTGCAAGAGGCCTAGGTTTGAGCCTATCGTGGCTTTTGACATGGGCAAAGCTTGATTATTTCTAGCTTTTGGTTAAAGCTAGAGGCTTATGATTCTTTATTTTACTTGTACACTTAGTGGCCATTCTAAGTGGCCTAATTTCAATATCCTCGTGTCTCAGGGAACTTGGAAACCTAAGGAGAGGGAGAGAGATGGAGCCACGGTCAGTCAGTGAAGCAGTCAGAACACATATAGCCTTTGTCAGTTGAATTTAGTATTTAAATGGGTGTGATTAATGGTGCCCCAAAACGACACAACCCATAACGGGTATAATAATAACGGGAAACTTTGAAATACCATGAGAATTACCAAAATGTGACCTAGACAGTGCTGTGAGCGTGAAGTGAGCACACGCTGTTGGAAAATGGCACTGGTAGACTCGCTTAAAGTTGGGTTGAGACAAAACTTCAATTTATAAAAAACACAATATCTGTGAAACACAATGAAACAAAAAGATGAGGCATACCTATACATTTTATGAGTAATTATCAAACATATTGCTAATATGAAAGTCTCAATAATCATACAGGGAATACTGTTTTATGATGGATTTCAAGTTAAAAACACCCTGGTTATCTTAATAGAAGAATTCGTTAAAGCAAATATATTGCTGCCAACCATGTTTTCAAGCTTCCCAGGGCCTAGAGAAAAAAAAAACATGGTTCTTAAAAAAGTACTTAAGCCTCATCAGTTAGATTCCCACCATATCCACCACAGCGCTTCACTTCTTGTGGCTACATTATGTGGTTTGGGGTTTGTTCATTTAAGCATATGCAGTTTAAATATGTGAGGTGAGAAAAGATGAGAGGAATTCATGCATTTATTCATGCAAGTAACCAAGAAATAGAGAGGGTCTACTATGTGGGGAGACTGTATGAAAAAAATGTGTTCTAAATCCTGCTATCAAGGAGCTGAAAATATGGGGTAGAAATAAGGCTTGTTTGCGACCAATTAACATGTACAGAGGAAAATAATAAATGACACATGAGGAGAATCCGGAACAGGGAGAGGTTCACCCATAGTTTCGGGCAGGGGTAGCGGCACCTACGGAAACCGTGCAGAAGGGGAGCTGCTGCAAGGGAGTCCTTGAAGAATGCATGGGGCTTGAAGACTTTGGTCATTTAGAATCACGAATAAACCAGTACGTGCAGCTGAGACCAGGAATAAAGACCCAATGGTGGAGAAATTTAGAGATTACAAAAGTGATTCTTCAGGTGTGAGTGAGTGGCAGGTGCACTGAGCTCAACGGGCAGGTGCAAGTGGCCTGGGCATGGCGGTGAAGTAGCCACGGTGACAGCACTGCCCACATCACATCAATGCTGTGCTCCTCATGCTCTCAAGAGGGACGCAGATAATACCAGAAAGCATGTCTTACAGTCACAGATCAGCTGCATAACCAACCTCTCACAGGGTAAAGTCCCATTACCTTCTTAGTTATTGGAAGTGTGTGTTAATGGTTTTATGGTAGACAGAGAATGTGACATGAAGAAGTGACCAGACAAAGTTTTGTGACATGGGATCATTTCATTTTTCATTTATAATTGGTAGTACTAAGAATATATTGTTGCTAGGATTTCCTTTGTGGTGTATTGTCATAAAAGTACCCTACCTGTCAATTAGAGAAGGTTTCCCCCCTTATCTCCCTCATATCTTCAAAAAGCAGGATGCTTAAGCTTGGGGCTCGTATATACTGGTGGCCTTGGTGTCTGCAGTGGTGGCAGTGAGGCCAGCATTGCTCATCTTTATAAGGGCCAAGGGGCATGGAAAGATTGAGGAGTATAAGGTGTGAGTAGGTGCTGGTTAAGGCAGAATCCAAATATGAGGAATGAAAGCCTCCAAGGACATCAAATTTTGGGGCTGGGTAGAAAAATCAAACGAGAAGTTGTCTGGTTACCTTGTAAAGGGGCAAAGGGCTAACACCCTGGTCTTACCTAGGAAGACGGCAGCCTAACCTCAGTCCCAGGGCTGAGGATTCCATGTCCACAGACCCACTGCTTTACCACTCTGAGTGCTATTTTTGCCTTTGTAAAGTAGTCATCCTATTTAAAATGGGATAATTATTCTAAAAAAAAAGTGTTTTCTAAGGCAAGGTAGTAATAATAATTCTTGCTGTAATCTATAAAATATCTGATGTATATTGGCCATTCAAATGGGTGCTTTAAATACTTTATTGTCATAAGTCTTCAAAATATCTCCTTAAGGTAGATATTATTAATTCCTACTGAAAAGGGAACAGGTTCAGAGAGGTTAACTGACTTGCCCAAGTTCACAAAGCCTCGTAAGTGTCTGACAAAGGTTCATACCCAGGTCTGGTCGACTCCCAAGCATTTGCTATTTGCCTAATTGTTTTTGATACATTTTCTTGTTTTCATTAAAACAAGACATGAACTCTCAATAGGAATAATGATTATAATAATAAATAAAAATTTTTATTGACTGGTTATTGTATGATGTACCAGGCACTGTTCTAGGCACTTTACATGTAACAATCCATTTAATCTTTAGAACAGTATGCATTAAATGCTATTGTGATCTCTATTTTATAGACAAGAAAATTAAAGTACAGAGAAGTTAACTAACTTGTCCAAGCCAGTAGGTGCCTGAGATAAAATTTAAACCTAGGTAATCAAATGATTAAATTATTTAGAAGACAAATTATCAGAAGGCAACAGGGACTTCGGACTTTTTATTAGTATAATGCATAATGTAAGCCTTTCTTAGCAGCTATGATTTATGCAGAGATTAATGTAAAATATACATTTATGTTCCAAAGCCTTGTCAAAACTATTTTTACTTGGGGAATATGTTGTCTGTCATGAAGCAAAGATCAAGAAAAAGCCACACTTACGAGCACATGTATACATTTAACTCAGCAAAAATTATTTTCTTGTAGATCAGTATAAATCTATAGTCACGTACAAGGTAAATTGACAAAATGTCTCCTTTTATTTTGATCTGAACTCAGAAAGCTATACAAATAGAGGTTTTTTTTTCCTTATTAATTTTCCAAAAGTGTTTAATATTTGTTGGCTTGTTGAAACAAATCTTTTTAGCAAGATTAATTTTAAAGTTAGACATTATGAGTATCAAATTAAGCTGTCAGCCTGTGAAATGATACAGAGAAACGTGTGTTACAACAGCCCCTCCCCTCCAACCTCTGCAGAGATTGGTGAGTGCGAACAGGAAAAGCAGCGGCCAGGAATCACATTTTAGTAATTCTTTTCTAGCTATGTCAGGTTTCTAGCGTGCTATTAGAGACACATGTGTCATCCTCACCATCAGCCAACATATCATTGCTGTTTCAAACTGTTACTAGAGCTGTTGACACAGAATATTGTGTCTGTCGACAGCTCCAATTAGCTGGCGTGTCTGACTGGTGACAGCACGGTCTACTTTTGTTTATGGGGACGGTGGGAGCTGTATCTTCGTCTCCCAACCTCCAGCGGCAGACAGATGGATAGAGCTATATAATCATCAACGGAAGTATGTGATATTCTGTCTTCACAAACCATGATGGAAGCAGCACCAACGGCCTTTTGTCTGCTTTTAGAAATGACTGCAGGATCCCTCCCATCTGTCAAGTTATGAGGCTGAATACACGTGAAATGCATCATATTTATGTACATGTAGAGCACACGGGATTGGAATACATAGAGCTATAGAGAGAAATAAAACTTCCTTTAAAAAGCCAATGGGATACTTAATGTGTATCATGGCAATAATCAACAGATTTTTGCCTCAGTCTTTAATAGGAAAATTTAAAAAAATCAACCAGTGTTTTATCATTATTTACATAAAACTAGTAAAAACTCTGCAATCCATTTTGGAACAGTTGACATTTCCTCACTGTATGTGCCCTTTACTTTGATATATGGTAAAATCGTTGGATTGGAATTCTCTGGGATGTGCCATTCTTGCGTTAATTTCTGTCCTTTCATCATTACAGACATATGTCAGAGATGATGGGCACAGGCAAAAAGATGAAACTGACCTTAGTAAGCATCTCCAAGGCTGGGTGCGATTCAGAGTACATGGCTCATAACTTCATTTCTTTCCCAACCAAAAAGTAGAATGCAATGCAAGTGATTAAGAAAAATAGAATCAGAGGGATTGCCTGGAATTATTTTATTTAAAAATGTAAACTATTCTTAAACGTTGTTAGTTTTATTTTGTGTTACTTTTCTGGTGATAGGGCTCACAATTACCCATCGCATGGCTGGAAATCACCGACTTAGTTCTCCTGTTCTCAGTTATCTCATCTCTCAGTTTGCGCTCAAATGCCATTTCCAGAGAAAACCTTCCCAGGACCCCTGCCTTAACACACTCACTCCACTATACTTTTTCTTCATGGTATTTATTGCAGTTTGCAATCTTCACTTGTGTAATTATTTGACTAGCATTTGCCTCCGCCCTGAGTTTGAGGAGAGCAGAGCAGGTTGGCGTGGCTCACCATGAAGTCTGTGGTGCCCACCTGGGGCTCAACAAAGATGTGTTAGGTAAATGCTGCTCAGATGGGCTCATGCTGGAACTTTTCAGATAAAACAAATACATACAAATATGCTTCTGGTGTCATAACCAGAACTGCTTGTGAGGAAGTGCTTTTTGTGTGTCTATTTATACCTCCTAACTTAGCCTTGACCTAGACTGGGGGGCAGGAGGCATGTTCCAGGCAGAGAGCTTAACGTGCATAGGCTACTGTGTCAACTTCCCTGTTCCACACGTGGCAGGATTAGGGCAGAGGTCCAATGAGAGGAAGACTGAGACAGAGACTTCGAACAGTGAAGGTCAACCTGAAACTGACTCCGAAGCCTTGAGGAAGATTTCTTCTTACCACTCTTCATGGATGGTGAAGGTGTTACCACTGGTCTCATTCACGCTGTGCTCTGGCAGACACAGGACTGAGATGAACCCTCTGAAATCTGGTTTGATCATGACATCCCATATATCAAGTACATAGATGGCACGAAGGACACATAAACATTTGTTTCATGTGACTGGAATGCTGGAGTTGTAACCCAGTAACCCAGTCTATCATGACGGATGTAGAAATCCTTGCTATGCTATGTTGATTATGCACTTTTGCATATCAGATAGTGTGGTGGAAAAAAACCCACATTTTCATTTTTTTGCTCCACACTCAACCATCTGGTCACCCTTTCATAGGAGCTTGAAACCTTTTATAGAAATAATGTTTCAAGTTTGAAAATCTATACTTAGTGGATTGATGGCTCATTGAAGGCAGAGGCCACACTACGCGTTAGTGGAATGGACAGATCACCTTGTCAACATTTATTTTCCTGGCTGGAACTTGTCAGTTAGTTTCATTTTTCTGTGTAGCTTCCACTTCCCAACACTCAAATCCCTTTCTCCACATTCTCCTCATTCTTTTTTCCTGAATTTTAGGTTTCAAAAGGGTCATGGTATGAGCACCTACCTTCAGCAGTAAGTCTGAGTTAAGCCTGACCTCTTCTGACCCCTGGATCTAACTACCGGATACGCCCTGTGTACTATTTGTGCGGTTCTTTCTCAGATACTTTGAACCTCGAGAGGGCCATTGAAGACCTTGTTTATTTGAATTTCACTTTGCAAGACATTTTTGCATTTTTCTTGCATGATCCTCTCTAGAAATCCTAATGAAAGAAGTAAGGTAGATACTTCTCCCATTTGACAGGTGGAGAAAGTAAGGTTCAGAATGGTCACCCAACTAGCAAATGGCACATGTATTGTTGAGTTATTAGCAAGAAGATTTATTGGGCTGAAATAAGAAAATCAGGTAAATATTTACCTTGTACTCTATTCGCCACCAATTTGATCTTCTGCCTGGCAGAGACTACTGTTCTAGATTTATTTCAAATTAGCGAGGTGATGTTTTGAGGGTTCATGAGGATTATGGGAAACAAAGGCTACATTTTTTAGAGTTGAAAATAGTTGAACGAGGGAAGGCTGAATATAGTCAAATATGTTCTTGCGGCTTTCAGGATGCATTTTGCCCCTGAATCATCAAAGAAATGACTCCCAAGAAATGGCATCATTCTATGGACAGAGACTTTAAAAGGGAACATAGCTCAAAGGAGATAGAAAAATTCTGGAAAAAAAAATGTAATTCTGATCATATATTCATGAATAATCCCCATGTGAATAAAGGTAGGCACATCTAAAGAAGCTTTTGTGGCTGCCAAGGGGGCTCTCTGATGAGTTATATTCAAAAGGACTCATAGGAGAAATGGAAAGAGGCAGCATAATGATGGATAAGATGGGCCGGGCGCTGCCACAGATGAGTCCCGGGGGGCGAGGGATTAGATCCCATGGGCTGCTTAGCCACATGCAACCTCGGGTGGGCCACTGCCTTGCTTGCGAGGGCCTTGGAGTAGGCATTCTCTATACCAATTTCTTTCTCGCTTCAAGTTTCACAAATACTAAAAATGCAGAAGGACATGTTAGATGGAAGAGTATTCAGATGAGACCAGCCTGTAACGAGATGAAGCTAGTAAAAATGCTAGAGGAGTATAAAGCAGCTTTCTAGCCAAAAGAATAAGAAAGGGAACTGTGAGGATGAAAGTGGATGGAGTGGGCAAACACATCCTATAAACTTCAGGGAGATATATAATGTGAGGAACCCTGGCTCTGATTAATGTTAGGCCCTTTGCTTGGAGAATCTTCTGCTCCGTTACTAGAAACTGTTTCTATTTGTGTGTGAACTGATCTAACAAGAATAAGCATCTTGGAATCAAGAGGAGGAACAAACAATGCAGACAGAAAACAAGGCTAAGAGACACGCAGAGAGAGGGCATCAGTGTTCACAGTGAGAAAACGTCTGCGTTCAGAACTATATCCCAGGACACTGAAACATCTTAAATAAATCAAAGGGCTGGCCTTTCTGCTTTTAAGAAACCACAGAGAAAAAGAGGAGAGGCTTCCAAATTGAAGGGCAAACGCTACCTCAGTTTTCAAGAGTGATAGAAGCACAAAGCATTAGTCTAATGAATAAACACAGCATTGGTCTCTAGAAAAACACAAGAGAATTGGAGAATTTGTAAGCACATTGTATGAGAAGCAGTGCTCACTGAGTCGTGATTCCTAAAGAACATCTGGATATTCAAAGGGCCTGTGGGCGTACAGGCATGTGCGTGCACACACACACATAAAGCTGTATTGGGTAGATGTGGTGGTAGAGTAAAAGCTCCAAACGATACCCTGATCCTCATCCTGAAACTGAATATGTTAGGTTACATGACAAAGGGGAACTAAGATTGTAGATAGGATTAAAGCTGATAATCAGCTGCATTTCAGATGAGCAGCTTATTCCTGGATTATCTGGGGTGGGCTCAGTCTTCTCAAAAGACTCTTTAAATGTGGAAGAGTGAAGCAGAAGTGTCGGTGTCCGAGGGACGTCATTTGTGAAAGACATTACTGCTTGCTTTGAAGATGGAAGTGGCCAGGAGCCAAGGATTGCCAGCAGCCTCTAGGAGCTGGGTAAGGCAAGCAACTGATTATTCTCTATGAGATCCACCAGACGGAATACAGTCCTACTGACCTGCTGATTTCCAAATCATTTTGGACTTCTGACATCCAGAATTTGAGAGAATAAATTTGTGTTGTTTCAAGCCTCTAACTTTTTGATAATTTGTTACAGCAACAATAGGAAACTAATACAGTAGGCAAGAGGTATATCGTGACTGCACAAGGACATTGGAAGATTCCTTTTTTTACAAACCTAATTAGAAAATTGATTAGCAATATATATTTTTTTCTTTTATGAGATAGAGTCTTACTCTATTGTCCTGGTGTCATAGCTCACAGCAACCTCAATCTCTTGCATTCAAGTGATCTCTTGCCTCACTCAGCCTTCTGAGTAGCTCAGACTTCAGGCACCTGCCACAATACCTGACTGGATTTTCTGTTTTCAGTAGAGATGAAGTCTCTTGCTCAGTCTAGTCTTGAACTTCTGAGCTCAGGGAATCCACCCATGTTGGCCTTCCAGAGTACTGGGATTACAGGGGTGAGCCACCCACCTGGCTGGTTTTTGTTTGTTTGTTTGTTTGTTAATTATGGGTTAACATGAGGGTACATATGATTAGGTTATGTTATTTGTATCTTTGAGGAAAAGTCCGAAGTCTGAGTTATAGTTGAGTCCTTCATCCAGGAAATGTGCCGTATACTCCTACATTGTACCTGGTGTCTGGGAACTAATCAAGCCTCCACCCTCTTCTTGAATTTAACTGTGTTTTTCTCTCATATGGGCCTATAGTCGTTGGTCTACTATTTTCAGATTAGTACTGAGTACACGGGATACTTGATTTTCCATTCTTGAGATACTTTTCTTAGGCAAATATTCTCCAAATCCATCTAGGTAAATACAAAAGATGAAAAGGTTCCATCTTTTTATGCCTGAATGGTATTCACTGGTATATGTATACTACAGTTCATTAATCCATTCATGGGTTGATGGGCACTTGGGTTGTTTCCACATCTTTGCGATTGCAAATTGTGCTGCTATAAACACTCTAGAGCAAATGTCCTTATAGTAAAATGATTTTTTTAGCAGTATTGTTTAGATGGATTTTCAGTTGCTGGGACAATGTCACTTTAAGGGAAGTTGCTCTGTGTTCAACTGCACAAATCTGCTCTAGGTTCATTCATTCATTCATTCATTCACTCAACAAATAGTTGTTGGGCATCTTTTATATTCCAGGAAGTACTTTGAACACTGAGAATTCAATAGGGAATAAGATAGCAAAATTTCCACACTCATAAAACTTACATTTCAGTAGATGGAGTACCCAGACATAAAACATAATTTCAAGTAGTGATACCAGTTTTGAAGGAAAATCTAATAGATTAACAAAATTTTTAAATGACAAGGAGGGCTTTTTGGACAGAATGATTAGGGAACATGTCTATAGGTGATATCTGAGTAGATAATGGAAAGCCACCTTGCAGGAGAGAGGAAGAGACAGTACAAAGACCCTGATAAAGAGTTTGTCACAATCTAAAGACATTATCAATAAACTTCATGAGGCCAGAATTGAATGTATAAGCGTGAGAGCAATAGAAAGTAAATTTGCAATGAGCAAATTATCCTGAATTATGTGAATGAACAGAATCTAGTCAAAAGCTTTCTTAGCTGTGGAAAAGTAAGGGGGACAATCATGTATGAAGGACTCCACCAGCCAGTGTAGATGGAAGGGGCTGTGAGCCAAGGAAAGCTGGCAGCCTCGAGGACATGGGAAAGAAGGCCTTCCAACTCAACTGGGATTTACACCATTGGCTCCACTGATTCTCAGGCATTTGGATTTGAATTGAATTATACCTCTGGTTTTTCTGGTTCTCCAGATTGCAGATAATAGATTGGGGGACTTCTCAGCTTCCATAACCACAAGAGCCAATTTCTGTAGTGAATCTCTTAGTATATATGTATGTGAGTATATATGAGATATATATATATGTAGTATATATGTATATAATATATATAATATCCTGTTGGTTTTATTTCCCCGTGGAATCCTGACTAATATGATAGTACATGGTATTACCACAAATTTAGCACTTAAAACAACATGTTTATTATCTCACAGCTTCTGTGGATCAGGCTTAACTAGGTCATTTGCTTCAGAGTATCACAGGCTGCAATTAATGTTTTGGCCAGGGCTACAGTCTAATCTGAGGCTTGGCTTGGGAAGCATCTGCTTCCAAGCTCACATAGTTATTAGCAGCATTCAATTCCTTGCAGGTCGCTGGAATGAGAACTTCAGTTTCTTTCTGAGCGTTGACCCAAGGCTACCCGAAGCTCCTTTCTGCATGGAGCTTCTCCATACGGAAGCGCATGTCACAATAACTTGCTTCTTTGCAAACAGCACGGACGAGTCACACATATATAATCATGGATATCCTGTCTTCTCTTAACCAGGAGCAAGTCACAGGTCCCACCCACAGTCAAGAGAAGGAAAGGACACAGGGTATGAATGCCAGGATCATGAGGTCATCACAGAATCTGTCTGCCATGTCACCCCATTTTCTCAGCTCCCTAATGAACTGGGCAGACAGATCACATGCTCAGATGCTCCTCTAGGAAGTACTGAGAACTGTATTCAACTACTTCATCAGCGTTATGGTTATTAAAGAGGCTAAAGTTCTTCGTTAAATTTCTGTCCTGTCAGATCATGAGCTCCTCAAGGACAAAACAACTTTCAGTTGATGCTGACATCATTGAAATGTCATTACAAATTTGATTTTGACATACAATTTTGACTCATGGAGAGAGAATCCTAAATACCCTCCTTCACCCAGGAAATCACATAGAGTTCAGTTGTTATTTTACGAGCGGACAAGCATTAAACAAATTCGTCCAGCTGCATAAATTTGGTGTTTATTAAATGTACAAAGCAGGTAGGTAAATGAAGAAAGAAACAAAGGCTCCCACTCACCTTGCCTTGCAGTAAAGAGGATCCATGAAGGTGAAGCCTGTGACGACTTGTTCTCCATTAATCTCAGCTGACTCCTGACGCCTGTGTTTCCTCCCAACCCTTACAAGTTATCTGCTTCGTGATCTGCCCCTGCCTAACTACTCAACATCATCTCAGCCACGCTTCCCCTTTTCTCGTGGTGCCTTAGTTACACAGGCCTTCTTTTGGTGGCTCAGACTCACCGAGGCCTCGGCAGAGTTGTTCCCTCTGTGTGGAAAATGTCTCCACAGGTTGCTGGCGCACGTTCCCAGGAAGGACTTTCCTGAGATCTCAACCTGAAGTTCTCTTCTACTTCTGTCCCAAATCCATCTGTTACTAGTTTTGCTGCACATCACCTCCCCATATGACTTGTTCAAAAACAGATTGCTGTGTCCGAATTTCATATCAAGCAGGCCTGAGGTGAAGCCCACGAATTTCTATTTCTAACAAGTTCCCAAGTGATGATTTAAGGATCACACTTTGAGAATCACTAGTCTATCAAATTATCCTATTTTATTTTCGTCATTACGCTCATAACTTATTATCGATGTATTTGTTTATTTATTTTTTAGACTTTAAGTCGCATGAAGATCAAAGATTATATAAGAAGTTATTGGTGTGATTGATGCTGGGCTGCCTGGAAGGTAAATTTTTACTGGATGAGTGAAAATAATGAATGGATAAGTGAAAATTTGGAATGTGAAAAGAAATTAGATTTGAGACCAGCCTGAACAAGAACAAGACCTCTTCTATTTTTAAATAGAAAAACTAGCCAGGCATTGTGTTGGGCACCTATAGTCTCAGCTACTTGGGAGGCTAAGGGAAAAGGATCACTTGAGCCCAAGAGTTTAAGGTTGCTGTGAGCTGTGATGCCAGGACACTCTACCAAGGGCAAC
>NW_003852561.1:1257624-1287350 GCF_000181295.1 Otolemur garnettii
AGAAAAGAAAGAAAGAAAGAAATTCTACTAGAAGGCATATTAGTTTCTGGAGCTAAATCGGAGGATCTATTTTTATTTGTGGTTTCAGAAACATATATCAAAAGTTTCTTAGAAAATATATACTTTAAGCTAAAAACTACATAATTAAGAGTAAAACTTTTCTGACTCTCTCTACAAGTAACATTGGATGTGCCATACACTTACGTGAGGGCTCAGGACAAATATACCATTAAATAGGTTAATTTTATAAATAGCATGTAGTAACAAACAAATTCCTGTGAAAATATTCAGCTAATTATATGTAGTATTTTAAACAGAAAAGGATGGGCTTTCATTTTATCTAGCAAATATATTTTCTTTCATTTTAAAATTTTCTCTTATCTCACTAGAATACCAAGAATTATTTTTAGTTTTTGCCCCAACTATAGATTGGCCACATAGCTATCCTTACATTCCTGGAGTGTTTCTTTCATTATACTGTAACTGTGACACTTGTGTTAACACACATTCATCACCAATTACCTGTGACACCTGTGGATACCCCATGCAGCATGGAAATCTTTTTAAATGAGAAGTCTGATTAAATAGAGAGGGTATGCTAATTATGAGGCATATGCCTTCCAAAAAGGAGAAGCCAGGAAAATTCACAATAAAAATATGGATATGTATACACACAGATCTAAAGTCTGTAAAATTTGCTTTCACCGAAAGGCGTGCGGAATTGTTATGTGGGTTGCACATATCCAGGCCTACCTTCAAATAAAGTGGAGATTGGATATTTATGCCCCGATTTCAACCTATTTAAATTTCAACTCATGGCTTCAGTTGCCAAATTGGCTGTGGTGATGAAATGAACCTGACACCTTCCAGACCCCACCTCCATCTTGTATTGAAGAGGCTTTGCTGTTGGGCAAGATGCAAAATTATGCTCAGATCTAAGCAATTTTGGAACACAGCCCGTGCGTTCAGCCTTATTCATCTTTGAATGAATATCATTTCACTGACTAAATTTCAAAGTAAAGTCACAAAATAGATGACTTCATAAAAGTCATAAGTGTTCTGGTTAGAAATGGCCCTAAGATTATGATTTTTTAATCTGCTCCTTTAAGGGATGAGCATATTAACATTTGAATGCAAGTATTTTTATTCTAAAATGTCTTTTTTTCCTTTGGGTAAATTTCTAGTAGAGGCATTGCAGGGTCAAATGGTAGGTCTACTTGAAGTTCTTGGAGGAATCTTCCTACTATTTTCCATAGAGGTTGAACTAGTTTGCAACATAATTCACAACCATAAAGACATGGAAACAATGCAAGTAACCAACAGTATATGGATGGATTAATAAAATGTGGCATATGTATACCATGGAGTCCTTCTCAGCCATCAAAGAAGATGGTGATCTAGCATCTTTCAGAACAACAAGGATGGAATTGGAGGCCATTCTCCTAAGTGAAGTATCCCAAGAATAGAAAAACAAACACCCCATGTACTTGATACTAAATTGGAACTATTTGATCAACACCTCTGCCCTCTTAGGGAAGCAAAACTCAATGAAATTCAAGTGGAGGAGAGGGGAAGAAAGGGAAGGGCAAATTCCCGCCTAATTAGTACATTGCATCAACGCACTGCACGCTTTCTGGGTGAAAGGAACACCTATAACTGACTTAAATTTTACAAAAGCAAACCTTGTAACCCCATAATATACTGAAATAAACTTTCTTGAAGGAAAAAAAAAGAGATAAGGATATTGACATTAGATAAGTAAAGTTACTTTCTCAAGGTCACACAAGAAGTTAGTGGCACAACAAGGACCATAGCTTATGTATCCACAAGACTTTTTGCCTCTGGCACCTTTTCCTTCCCTTGTTCCCCACTCCATTTTAGAGAAAACCCACTCGACATTTAGCTACCATGAATGTTAAATAGTGGAAGAAATTATATATAATGCTGCCATGATTGCATATTTTCTGTTAAATTGTATGAAGGCCTGTTATGGCCTAAACTGTTACTTCTCAAAATTCATATGTTGAAGACTTAAGCCCCTATGTGGCTGTATTTGAAGATAATGCCTTTAATAAAGTCATAGGGTAAAGCCCTAATCCAATAGGGCTGATGTCCTTGCAAGAAGCAAAGAGACACTGCATGCACAAGAGAGAGACTCCATGAAAACACGGAGAGAAGGCGGTCACCTGCAAGTCAGAGACGTAGGCCCCAGAAGAAACCAAACCTGCCAGCACCGTCATTATAAACTTCTAGCCTCCCAACTGTGAGAAAGAAGTTTCTGTTGTTTAGATCACCCGGTCCGTGAGATTTTGTCATGGCCTCCCTAGTGGACTGATACTGGGCTGATTTAAGATCAAGTGTTATACTAGAGAGAACTTTAAAAATGAGCCCAATTTTTTCGCTTTTTTCTGCCAATAAATACTAGAAATAAAGCTGTCATATTTTGCTCGTGGTAAGTCTGTTCCTTAGCAAACCCCTTGAACTCTCAAAATGCTCTTTTTGAGCAGGAAATGGGGTTCTGTTTGGCTGGACTTGCACATCACAGGTGAACTGCTGCCCCCACGGTAGGAAGGCAGGCTGTGACAGCGCAGCTCTTGGAACCCATCCCCTCTCCCCTCACCTTTTCTTTCTAGTCTCCATCGCACTGAATTCATTTTTAAATTCACATTTTTATTTTGAGAGTAAAAGAAGGTTGGGGGCAGATAAAGACTTAGAGGTCAACGTTTGTCAAGGGAAAATGTAGTCATCGGTAAAATTGAGTGAGTAGAATTTTACCCAACTCTGATTGGGAAGGTGACCTCCAATTTCAGCAACTTGGTGTATGGAGTATTGGATTTGTGACATTATCCCTTTCAGACTCTCATCACCATGAACACAACTTATCCTTTAACTCCATGAGTGATTCATCACGATGAACATGGTGGGAGAAAGTTCTAAGATAGACTTAGTTTTAAGACCAGCTGGCTGCAGACTTCCCTCTTGGCTGTGAATAAACGGAAACAATATCATGACTGAGGCTGCTTTGACATGGATCTCATGTGATACTGGGTCCCTCTTTCCTGCAACACAATGTCGAATTCTTTGCTGTGGCTTTGATGTTTTTCTGCTTGTCTGTCCCACCCAACTCACCTGCACTGATGCCAGGCCTTCTCAGCGTCACTCCCACCCCTTAAACTCAACCTTGCTGAGTCCCTTCCCAGAAATACCTCCCTTTATCTAAATTCAGCCAGTTTTCAAAGATCACCTTATGTCCCACCTCCTCTGGGAAACCCATGGAGATACTCAATCGCCTCAATCTGGTTTTCCCAAACCACTTCAGCAATTTCTCATCACCACACTGTGTGTATCATATACAGTATTTGATCTACAAATTATCTGTTTTTTAACTTTATGCATTGATAGTAGGTATATATGCAGGCAGTCCCACTTAGCAGAAAAATTATGTGTTTTAGGAATAGACAGATTTGGGTTGAAATTCCTGATGTGGCATTCATGAGTAAGTGACTTAAGCAAGTCACTCCACCTTCCTAAGTCCTAACGACTTTGCAAACAAGGGCAATAGTAACTACTTTCTAGTGTTCTTATAAGAATTAAATGCCAATATTTATATGGCGTCTGATTCTTTCATCACATTTTAGTTTTTTAGAGAGTAATTTTCATAATTTTAAGTTATGTAATGTGATGAAGGCTATGTTAACCAGTTTGATGGAAGTATTTCAAATTGTATATAAAACCAGCATATTGTACCCCATAATTGTATTAATGTATACAGCTATGATTTAATGAAAAAATAAAAATAGGGGCAGCACCTGTGGCTCAAGGAGTAGGGTGCCGGCCCCATATACCAGAGGTAATTGGTTCAAACACAGCCCCAGCCAAAAACTGCAAAAACAAAAAATAAATAAATAAATAAAATAAAAATAAAAACAAAAAATTAAAAAAAAATAGTTATATAGACTTTTCAATTTACCAGGCACTTTCAAAATATAATCCATGGCTTATGAGCTCTTTTTTTTTTCTGGGATGACTCTAAGACTCCTCATGAATAGGAATTATGCTGTCTATGTTTTTAAAACTAGAATAAACCAAAAAATACAAAAAACACTGTCCTGCCCCAGGTTGGGCAGTTCAAGCACAAGGCAAGCTGAGCCTTCATCTGTTCTCTACAGAAGAGAGCAGGAGGAAAGAGCAGCAGTGGAAGAAAACTGAAAACACTAACGTGCTTTAAGCCTAGCTCCTGCAGGGGCCTCAGTTTGTCCAAGACACAAAGTCAGCATTTGGTCAGAAATTAAGAGTCCTCGGAGCAGTCACACTGGTTGAGTGACATCACACTCCCAGGAAGTCAGCCTACTTCAGATAAGATGCCACGAAGACAAGACTCGAGCATCAAGAGTCCCAGGGAGAAGCCCTGGAAGACACCAGTAGAGACTCATCCAGGCTCCAGCCAAGAGCTCTGGGGTCCAGGATAGAGTCCCATTTCCAAGAGAATAGAAGCAGACACCTTGGCCAATGTGATAGAGACCAGAAAAGACCTCTGAGGCCAGATGTGTGATCAGGCTGTTGGGAAGAAAACCAGACAGCAGATCCATGGTAACAAGACTAATTTTGGATCCCACCAGCTGGTCACTTGGGCCCCATTCTGTTCCTTTTGCCTATGCCCCTTTGAAAGTAGCTGACCACCTGGTAACCTTGGCCTAAAGTATGAGCCAAGGTAATAGGCAACAGCTCCTGACTCGGGAATGCACTCGACTTTTCTCTTGCCCTTTCTGGCCCCGTTTCTGCATGCCTGATAGCTTCAGCTCAGCTGATCTGTTTTTCCTCCATCTTTGGCTAATTTATTCAATCTCCCTATTTAGGTTTAGCCCTTCGTACAGATGCCCATCCCAAAATTCCCTTCTTGGCTCTGAATGCACAAACTTAGTTTAAAGCAGTGTCTGCCGCTCTTGGAAAGGTACCCACAGCATCTGCCTTCATCCCTGGAAGAGGTGCCATAACTCTCTAAATTAGAACCAGCCTTCTGCACAGGCCAAGGCTTACCCTGCTCTGGGCTGGCCCAGGGACTGGACAGGAAGTAGGATGGGGACTGACCCAAACTACATGGAGAACATTTGTGATTTCAGTTTGGAGAGTTAGGGTAAGGTCACAGCTGACAGACACATAAAAGCCATCTTGATTCATTTGTTGGGAGACAATCTTGAACTTAAGAACATTGAGAATGGTGGGATTTAAATTTAAACTTCAGTGTCTTGCCTTGGCTAGCTTCCTTAGTCACTAAAACAAGCCATCTGCTTGACTTTCTGTGCCCACTTGGTTGCTGGAGGAATTGTTTGTCTACCTTCCCATCTGGCTAATGCTCACAGAGCAGAGGATAAAAAGATACCCAAGGATTTTCCAAATCTCTCCTGAAAGGATCAAAAGATTCCACTATCTGGAAATATATTTCCTGTCTTATCCCTTAGTCACTTTCAGAAGACTTTTCAACATTTTTGTTTGTTTCATTATCCACTAAGTAAAATGGAGATGGTCTTCTTAGTATCACAATATAGTAAAAAGAAACAAATACCCTTCTATTTATCTTGAGCCCTAAGTGGGATGACAAGCAGGAGGCCAATGTCAATGAGGGGAATATGTTCTTAAAGATTGGAAAAATTCCAAAGTAATAGCACCATACTGGAGCACTTAAAAGAATTGCTCCCAATTGTTTTGTGCTGCAATAGCTACTTCTACAACTTCTAGAATGCTAACCATATTATCCTTTCCTAGAGAGTATTTGTAGAGCATTTGAACCATGTCTCAAGTCTTTACTTTCAAAGCTGCTAGATAAAACCCACAAATTTGTAACAATCAGCTGGAGTAGGACAAGGACAAGAGGGATGACTCTTAAGCAGAAAAGCTTTCAATGGCTCCCCATTGAAAAGTTCAGCGTTTTCTCATCCAGCACTCTGTGGCACCCTTCTCAGCTTTATTCCAAGGTAGCTTTCTAGCCCTATCTCCTTCCACTCTCTTCTGAGTGATTTGGTATCAACATCTACTCCCTGGAATTTGAAAAATATGCCAACGCCCCACAGAAAGAAAAGTGCCCTCTCCCTGCCTCTAAGTCCCACGTTGAAGAGAGTAGTTCATTTCTTGTTAAGGAGATCTTAACATATCATATATAAACTTGATACACTTTACTCTGAAACCAGGATTTGCTCAACTCTTGGCAGAGAGAACATTCTAAGATGTTCTGTACTGAGGAAAAGCCTTGCCCTAGAGCAGAAAAGTGGCTGTTAATCATGAAACCCGACAGATCCATTTTTAATTTTCACTGAGATAACTCTCCAATCATCTTTTTTGGGAAATTCTTAGAGAGCTGCTTCAATTGGCACCAACCCCTTCCCCTACTCTCCACTCATCCCAAGTTCCGGACTCAGAACTAAAACATGCTATTTATTGAGTTTTTAAGTCCTTTCTAACATGCAGTCCTGGGAATATGATTCCTCTCTTTCTCGGGGTATAGTCCCAAGTGTGCCCGTATTTGTACATGTGCCTGAATGAGAGAGTATGTTTTCATGCATCTGGCCAGACCCTCATGATCTGTATATGCCATATTGCCTGCTGTCACCAATCCTGGGACCTATCCTAATTCTTGGAGTTCTTGCCCCATTTTTCATTGTAGGATAACAAGTATCTTGCCTGTAATCTATTAATTGAATAATTGAATAAACTTGTTTCCCTCCAGCGAGAGCATATTGTTTGCACACAGTGTCATCCTGGGCCCTCCAGCTATGGAAGGCCTGCCAGATATGTTTATTAAACCCCCTGTGCTTGGAAAGAACACAGAAAACTGTCATCTAGAGCAATACAAAAGTGCCTATCTCAGCTGGAGATCTCGCTGTTATGAATAAAGGAAGAGTTTGTGGTACAGTTTTGAGATGTAAAGAGAAAAAGCTTCCCCATGGTGCAAATGTGTTGTAACCCTGAGGCGAGAAAAAAAAAATTGAATTGTTGCTGGCGGTACAATGTAATTATTGAGTTAGCGGCAGCTATGTTTCTAAGCTTCTTAAGGTAAAAAATCACGTTAATTTGGCCTTCTCCAAAGGACATTCCAGGTTGTTAAATGGAACTGTTGAAACATTCTTCACTAATGAACCTGGCCAATGAAGAGCCGTTTCCACATAAGTCAAACCCTGGACAAGTTGGCAGGGAAAGCGGAGATGTGCTACTGTGGAGGCCGCCTTTGTTAGCTGGAGACCGCGCTGCCTTGGGATGTGCTTCCAGACTCCTGAGGTGCAGGCATTTGACCCGGGTGGGAGCTGAGGGGGAGGCAGGATGGAACCCGCAATGCTGTACTCCAAAGTCAAGTGAGTCAGAACCTGGCCTCTTCCCTTAATGCGCAATAACTCATCACACACGCTGGGTGAAGGGAAGGAGGCTGTGGGTTTTTTCCAAGATGCTATCTTCCAGACTAACAAAACACTTGGCTCCTGAAAAATGGGGGCTTTCATCTCTTCACTCTAATTTTTCAGGCCTATGGCCATTTTTTTGTCACTGTAAACCCCACCCTTGAATGATACTATCTCGGCCAGGCAGGGACAGGAACCAGGGCTGCTCTGGGATCCACACTCAGATTCTGGGTCACCTGTGGTGGTCACATGCCCCTATACATTATGCTCTGTCCTATATTCTTGCAGTGGTGTCCTCCTTGAAATATAAGTAGGGAAAAAAGATCTGTGCTTCCTAATGCAGGCCTCAGCTGCAGGAATCTGGAAGGTTCACTTGGTGTGTTTTGTCTCGCAGATACCAAGAGGATAATTTTCAAACGTCAAAGCGTGTGCCTCGACCTCCCAGAGTGCTGAGGTTACAGGTGTGAGCCACCACAAAGTCTATTCTTCTCACTGACATAACTTAAGTCTATAGAAGTCTACCTATAGGTTCAAGTGTGCTGTCAGATAGAAAAGGTTGAAAAACACTGTCTGTCAGGTGGGAGCAGGGCAATGGGCTCAACGACGCTCAACAAAGAGCAGCAATGGGTAAGGAGGTCAGGTTGGTGTTTCTTGGACTTGTTCTGCTTCCATATCAACCGACTAATTCTAGGATGTGTTGTGATACAAGGTCAGACAATTAAGTTTGTGAACTCATCCTAGAAAAAGTGCTACATACCTTATTGCTGAAACCACTTGAGTCACCCGCTCTAATGGTCATTCCAGAAAAAGAGTTTCAAAATTGCTTTGAATGGTGGATGAAGCTCTGGCATCAGTGCATAGCTTCCCAAGGGGTGTGCTTCACGATGGCCATAGTGATATTCAGCATTGAGGTACGTAGCCCTTTTTGGATGAGTTCTTGAACTTAATTGTCAGGCCTCATATGAACAGACTTTGAAGCCACACTGAACTGGATTCATTTTCCTTAGACTTGGAGACATGAGCAAGTCATTTAACCTCTCTGAGCCTCAATTTCAACATTTATGAATTTAAAAATGCCTGATTTGTAAGGATTAGATGGAATATCTGTAAGACTAGAATCATTATCTGGCAAATAGCAGAAACAAAAAATTAGGCCATTGCTCGTTTTTTAAGTTAATTTTAAAAAAGTACCTGGCAGGGAGGCACACGTGCGTGTGTCTTGGAGCGGTGGAAGAGATTCTGCCTCACTTTGGAGTGATCAGGACTCTGCTTTTAAAGTTCTTGCAGTCTGGAATGCTTCTTACACTTACCCTAAGCATACACCAGCAGGGTGACAATTCAGTAGACCTGGAGCCTCACTCAAAGCCAGCTGTGAATTCTGTGCCATGTATCAGATCCTTCTGTAGCTTTTAGTCTGAGGTCACTCACTTGGGTCTTCTACATATATAATTTTATAACTGAAGAAAAGAAAGAGCTTAGTGATAGTTTTTTTTTTGAGACAGAGCCTCAAGCTGTCATCCTGGGTAGGGTGCTGTGACATCACAGCTCACAGCAATCTCCAACTCCTGGGTTAAAGCGATTCTCTTACCTTAGCTTCCCAAGTAGCTGGGACTATAGGTGCCCTCCACAACATCCGACTATTTTTTGGTTATAGTTGTCATTATTGTTCGGCAGGTCCAGGTTAGATTCGAACCCACCAGCTCTGGTGTATGTGACTGGGGCCTTAGCTGCTTGAGCTACAGGCACCGAGCCTTAGTGATAATTTCTAAAATGCAGTCTTTAACACCAATATTGGGCAAGTTGGTTAGTAGTTTTATTGGGGAGGTGGCCCCATACATTCAGGACTTTCCTCTGGTTAGGAGGAAGGAGATACCCAGAGTTCTAAAAGATGTGAGAAGAAAGAATGAGAATGGCAAAGGGAGAAATATTTCATTTGTGAAACTGACTTCTTCAGAAGTCCCTAAAGTTGAATTTTTACACTTAGTGAGTCTTAAAGAGACATAGGCGCTCTCCAGGATGTGCCTTGTGACTGATGGAGCACTTGGGTGTTTCAGTGCTATATGATATGTCCTTAGAAGGGAGCTCCTTCAATAGCATTGCCTGACTGTCTATCATGTGGCAGATCATTTAGAAATATTGCCTATTTATTGAATTCAGTGCCTTGCGGTGAGACATGGTGAATTGAGTTCAGAGAGGTGGTCAGTTTTGCACAGCTCGTGACATTTGACTGTAAATTATGACCTTCCCCCTGTATTGTACTGACTATTAGGGCACAGAGGCAGGTATTTTTCTTCCTTACATCTTGGTCAGTGCTTCCCAGCATGCTTTGCAGCATGGAGTGTAACAATAGTCCGCCCTCAAGGGAACAAAAGCTGGGATAACTGTGTTATGTACCTTGGTATTATTTGCGTGGCCAAATAAAGCTATCTTGCTACAGATGTAACCTTCGATAATTTATTGATGTAAAAGTGGCCTCAGGTACCAGGTTTTTGGCAGCTGTTACGCTGTCAGAGTACACTGTAGAACATGGCATCCATGAATATTTTATGTGGAGAAGAAATGGAAAAATACACCTTTCAATATATCAGTTCTCAGCCCTGATCTTCATTACTGAAATATGAATCGAATCCCATCTCTGAATTTGATCAACCCAAACTGTGCAAACTGAGAGCTTCCTAAATTGGATTTTAGCAGGGAATTGATTTGAGTCCTAATTTTTGTTGAGCACTTCAGCAGCTTATGTCAGCCCATACTGTAGTGGTAGGTTAGCGACCTCAGTGATATGTTGGAAGCTACAGACTTAACTGTCAATAGGATTGGCTTGGCCCTTTATCCTTCAGCGGCAGATAAATAGAGCCCCATTCAGTAGGTTCATTGTGCAGGGATTTGTTGGAGTTTTATTTATGCAGATTTGGAAGCAGTTGGAGATCATCGACATCCAAACACCCTCTGTCAAATATTTCTCTTCCATTGTTGGGTTATTAAAATATGGGTTGGGAGGTTGGGGGATTCTGTCCTTTTTAGAAGCAAATACTTAAAAAAAAATAATCAAAAGAGCATTTTTTTTATTTTGTATTTTTTTTGGTATCCAGGGTACCTCTGAGTAGTAGATTTTTGATCTCTAGCCCATCCTCAAAACTGAAAACCAGTCCTCCATTTCTCCAGGGCTTTCCCTTTTCATCACTTGAAGACCAGTGGTTACGTGATTTGGACCCACTGAGGAACGTAGAATGCTATCAGTTCAAAAGTATTGGATACCTGTGGAGCACTTTGCAAGATATTGCAGGATTTTCGGGCTTTCTATAGAACTACACAGAAGTATCGCTGAGTACTTTGCAATGTGAATTCCTGCAATTTGCAGGAATTTGCCACGCTTTCCAGGTGATCATACTAGGTAAGTACTTCATTTTTATCTCAATTGGTTTGATTTTGTGCTTTCATTATATTATTGCATTTAGGTTTTGCATACTTGGGGGTTTACATTTCTAACCTGTCTTTAATCCTGTCTCCTCTGATGAGCACCTGACTCAGCCTATCTGTGTCTCTAATTGGTGTTCTCTTCAACTCTATATGTTAAATTGCAATTCCAGGATCTACCTAAGAGACAGACAGTTTAATCAATGTACAAGTTACTCTACTTATTTTAAATAAATGCTTTTCAGACCTAGTAAACACCATTAGGGGGAAGATGGAGGCTTTAAAATAAGGTAAGTGATTTATATTTTTTCAAATGAGCCTTAACTCATTTAAGCCCGTAAACTCATTTCAATAATGAAATACTTATATGACCCTTTAAATTTTTTTGTAGGTAAAGTGTGCTTTTGTTTTCAGAATCACATAATTGAGCAAGATTCCTTTATCACAGATTGAAAGGTATATTCTTGTTAGCAGCTGCTAAATCTCTCCATAATATTCCAGCCTTCCAGATTTAGGATGCTAAGATAGCTCCCTGTCATAATATTTACTACATCAAAATGTATTTATCAAAATAGAATAGTTTAATTAAGCATCTTAATTAGCATTTAAGAACCAAAACTCTATAGTTTTTTAAATATATATATATATATAAGTGAAGGGAGAGGTAAATAAATATTTAGTTTTATGGGTAAGCCTAAAAGCTTTAATTAAACTTCTATAACTACTTAAGTTACAGTCAAAAATAAATGCAGATGCTGGGAGCACCACACCTTATTTCTAAGTGATAAACTCTGGGACACTCTCTTGCTCCATCCCTTTGAGAATGTGATAACTTTCAGTTTTACTCCTCTGTGCCATGTTGTTACGAAGCTGGGACAGAGTCAGAATTAAAACTCAAGTCTTTTGATTCTCCGCCCAAGGCTCTTTCCATTCTTATGCCTGTCTTGAATGCTTTACTTCAGCACTGATATCTAACTAATTAAACAAAATGTGAATATCTAGTTTGCTCACTTTTAGGAGAGTTACATATGTCCTCTTTTCTGTCAATTGTTAAGCTTGGTTTTTAGAGCTAGATCAGAAACAATAAAGCATCAAGGTATTACAAAAGATCACTAGTTACCAGAGGCTATTTTGTTTTGCTTTGTTTTGAGACATGGCCTTGCTATGTTGTCCAGTCTGGCCTTGAACTCCTGGGCTCAAGTGATCTTGAGTAGCTGGGATTACAGGCACACGCCACTCTGCCAGGCCAGAGGCTCTTTTCCTAAAAGAATCATGGATGTAGGTATGGAAACCAGATATATTGAATTTTTCTAGGGGGTCCCAGTTTCAAATACTCTTTTCTCTTTTTCTTAGAAATTTATTAATACTGACCAGGTAATGAATCCAAATTTCTTGGCTCAGAAATACAGTTATTTAACTATAAGATTTCTTTAAAAGATAAGTCTTTAGTAAATTTAAACCATTGTTGGATTCAAAAAATAATCATACTCAAAAATACTTTATCTGTAGAAGCCTCAAATTTCACCACTCGTCAAAATTTTAGTTAGGGCACTAAAAAACTCCCCTTTAAATGTCTATATAATCATCATATTAATTACCATTTATTGAATGCCTGGGGAGGGCCAGCCTAAGTGCTTTACATACATTACATTCTAATCCCCTAGCTGGTCATTCAAAATCTACATTATTATCCTTATTGTAAAGATAAGGATAAGCAACTTACCCAAGGCCACACAGCTAGTAAGTCCTAGGGCCAAGGCTTGAATCCAGGTCTGTGCATTTCTGAAGCCTTTTCATTCTCCCTGTAAGATAAAGTAATGAATATGTGAAATGCACATTGCTTTAAAACTAATGCCGATCCTGAAATAACGGCCCCAGGGAAGTTACCACCAGCAGGATGTTTGTCCCTGTAGAATGCAAAGATTTGACTTCAATTCCTTCATAGTTTTGCTTCAAACCCCACAGCTTCTCCTTCCTCACTCTGTATTTTGCACTCTTTGGCCTGCCAGGACAAAATTGGCCCTTTTTGGTTACTCAATCTGTTCCCCTTCATTCAAATGTAGGCTTTTGATATAGAACCAAAGACTGAGAATTTTAGCAACATCTGGTGACAAAGAAGGGACACCCAATCACCACCTGTCAGGCAGTTACAGATGGAAGAATGACCACAGCTGAGCCTACACTGGCCATGTGTTAATATGTCTCCTTCCAAGGCTGCATCACCCTAGGGTGACCAGAACTCCAGGCTCCTGCGTAGTGATTCACAGGCTTTTCCACCAAAATTGAATCAAATTTCCCCAGCATGAGCAGAGTCCTAATGTGGCCTCATGCCATATCCAAGCAGAGGTGAAGTTATTTGTATGCAATCATCTTGTAATTTGTGTCACATGGTGGCTGGATGGTCAAGGATGATCATGGCCTTGCACCTGCAGTTCTTCAGACCTGCCTCAGGGCCTTTGCACAGACTTTTTCTTCCTCCCATTCCTCCCAGTTGATGTCTGTACAGCCTTCAGGACTTGGTTTAGATGTTGCCTCCCTTGATCCTCAAAACTTGACTTAATGATTTCCCATGTATTGAATTAATAAGTGTTCCTCTTTATAGTAGTTGCCACTAATGTGGAAATAATATTTTAATATTTCCTTCTTTCCAAGAAGACTAAGATTACTGAAGGCAAACACTTAGAGACAATATTGTATTTATTTGGGAACATGACTCTGGTATCAGACAAAATTAGTTTTATATCCCGACTTTAGCATTTACTTACTTACCTTACCTTGGGTAAGGTTAACTTTGAATTAAAGAACCACTCTGAGCACCAGTTTCCTCCTCATCAAGACGGAGATGATAATGAAAACCATGTCGCTGAGTTGCTTGAGGATTAACTGCAATAATGAGTACAAAATACTTGAGACAGAGCTTGGTAAATAATGAATGTACTGTAAGGGTCTAGATAGTCTATCCATGGTCGTGCACATTTCCTGCGATAATACTTCCTTAATTAATGTCTTTGGAATACGACGGATTGTATTGGAGAGGCTGAGGAAGAACAGCTGACCCATGTTCCATCCAGTTCTACCACTGGATCTTAGAGAGATTGCAGGCCATTTGCTGTCTTTCTCTGTGCTACTGGAACTAGTTGATAATTGCTTATTTAAGGCTAAAACTCCAAATTCAACTTTAATTATCACCCACCCACGCTTTTTTGCTCCAAATTATCAGGAAAGGGAAGAGCAGGACATATGCAAGCTGCAAGTGAACCTGAGCCCCAAGGTCTGTCTGGGGCCCACAGGACATACCCGTGAGCCCACCATCTTCACCGTGTCAGCCAAACCACAAGCACGGGGACCCGGGGAATTCTGTTTTTATTTACTCTGTCACTGCTGGTATATTGTACAGGTCTAACATGCAGCACACGCTCACTGCATACTTGCTGAATGAAGTAGTTAACACACCCCTAAAGTTTGAACAAGCCCAGTTTTTATTAGGAGCTATTCCACTTGTAATTCATCACTTAGGTGACCAAGAGAACATCTTCTTACAGAGCCTGAATTCATCTCACTTAACCTCTGAAAGATTCCTTCTGGTTCTAGTATTTTCAAGATTGAGTGAACATGTTGACATTGACCATGCTACTTGTGGTTTACATTTTTTATCCATGCGCTGCCCGTTTGGGCTTTTTAAGCTAAGATGACCTAAACCTTTACTCCTGTCTGTGCCTAGAGTCCCTGTATTCATTGGAGTTATGTTAGTTTAGTCCTGCGCCTCTGGGCTCCCTCGTAGACCCTCCAGGCCAGGGACTGTGCAAAGTTCGGAGCATACTGACGGGTTCTGGTGCAGTCACACCTTCTCTGTAGTTGGCCAGAGTCAAAACTTCCCATCAGGAGCAGCACATTTCAGGATTAGTGGTGGTTTGCGTTTTTGGTTTTTTTTTCTTGGTAATCATCTTTTGGAGAAGCTGGGTTTGTACAGGCCCCATGGGTGTTTTCCTGTTGCTCTGTGCTCCAAGGCTTCTCCCCACACGCATGAGCCACTCCCAGGCCCAGGACAGCGATCCTCGTCTCCAAGCCACTACAGGGAAGCGGTGTTATCTCACGGTTCTCAGCATGTTATCCACCCGAGCAGTTGAGAGGCCCTGGCTTCCTCTTCCCAAGAGTCCAGGGCCCCGGACTTGGCTCTGTTTCTGCAGGATGCTCTGGGAAGCGCTGGAGTGAGAAGATTTGGGTTCAGCTTGATTCTGCGGCGACCCAGCTGCATGGCCTCTGTCTGAGCATTTGAACTCATTCCTATACCTAAAAAAGGAGGTCAAATATTATCTCACAATTTTTCTGTGAGGGTTAAAGATAGAAAACATTTTATAAACATGATAACATGTTTATAGACATGGAAACATTTTATAAATAAAAAAGTACGTTTAAGTAGTAAATGTAAGCTATTACTCATTATTACCCGTGATGACATTTAGAGAACTTATGCGCATACCCTGCATTATACAATCTTCTCAAAGAGCTGGGCCGCCAGAACTTAAACTCCTCACTCAGTGAGAACTTGATTAAGGGTAAACAGAACTGTCTATGCAACAGCAGTGTCACTTTCTTTTTTTCTTTTTTTTGAGACAGAGTCTTACTATGTCGCCCTCGGTAAAATGCTGTGGTGTGACAGCTCCCAGCAATCTCAAACTCTTGGGCTTATGTGATTCTCTAGCCTCAGCCTCCCAAGTAGCTGGGACACAATGCCCAGCTATTTTTTTGTTGCAGTTGTTTGGCAGGCCTGGAGCCGGGTTCGAACCCGCCACCCTTGGTGTATGTGACTGGCGCCGTAACCACTGTGCTATGGGCGCCGAGCCCAGTGTCACTTTCTTGAAGGCAAGGAACTGACTTTGTCTTGGGCTTAGAGTTGACAATAAAAAAAAATTAAGGAAACAAAGAAAGGGACTTTAATCAATGGTTCTATTTGGTCTCCCTTAGCTGATGCTGTAGCTGAACTAAAAAATGAAGAATGTTTTCAGTCAACAGTTCACTCTGTAAATAGCAACACGTTTCCATTATCATTCCGATCAACAAACACTGGTGGGATATTTGTCATGTGGGTTAGAGTGATGTTTATCTAACTGTAGTTTTCCTATTGTTAAATTAAGACTTTTGTGTTATTAATCGAAAAGCATAAAATTATTAGTCTGTATGGCCAAAATACAGAGTGAAAATACAACTCTGGGTATAAAAAAGCAAATAAGACATGTTCCCGGTTTTCAAGGCGCTTACAATTTAGTAGGGAGGAAAGATAAGTAAACAACTCACTATAATACACGTCAGAATAAAATATAGAGACAAATAAAACTCGAAAGCCACGCTATGATATTATAGAGTAAGTGATTGTGATTGGAGCTCGTGGGAGGTAGGAAAAGACACAGGAGACCTTCCGAGAACAGCCTGTTTGGGGAAAAAACTCTTAAGTAAACAAAGCAATTCCCATTTTAATAGATTCTCTGATGTTGGCGATGTTTGATCTTAGTGTTAAGGAAGAACAGGATTCTTTTATTCAGTCTGGATGAAGAGAAGACTTCCTAGCTAAGAGAAGCTCTTGGTTTGTGCAAAGGATGTGCTTGGTAGAAGGACGGGAGGCGTTCAGGGGGGTGATGAGAAGAATTTCAGGGAGACACTATGGGACTAATTTGTGGAATGCCCTCACTGCACAAAGAAGAGGCAGAGGGACTTTATTTCAAGAGCTGTGAGACCCTAAAGACACCCATAGGAAGAATCATGACACAATTCAAGGGAAGGCAATTCTGGTGGCAAATCAAAGACTGGATCTAAGATGCAAGATAAAATGTTAATGATGTGAAACCACAAGGGATTGTGGATACCGTGGATGAGGAAGGTGATTATACATTGACAAGGCAGAAAAAATGGTGGGGACAGTTTGTGGTCCTCATCTTGCTGGACTTGATTGGTGGACCAGATGGCACCAGCATTTGATTCTTATTCTTAATTTTGAACTAACTCAGACAATATTGTGCTTTATCAGGAGGCATAGAAAATATAAACCATTTCAATAGCCTCATATTTAACTCAAATACTATTTACATTTTAAAGTCAAATGATGTTAAATCAAATAATTGCTAGCTGATAGGTTTAGTTATAGGTCTTTGCTTATAAAAGTTAGGAGCACATTTTCTTATTTACAAACTGTATTTTCCACTCTTTATATCCCAATTCAAATTCCACTTCCTCCAAGAAGTCTGTCCAGTGCTGAAAAGCCAAGTAGACCTTCCTGTTCTCTGGACTCTTGGAGCAAGTCTCAGGGACTTGACCTTAGCCGGGCCACACCTAGTGGTGAATAGAGAGAAGACATAGTCTACATCTAGTGCACTGTTCCCACAATGCCAGGCATCACCGGATCATACTCAATAATACCACATGCAAGAAAGGTCCGTCACTAAGAAACTCAGCTAGCCAGCCCATCCAGCACTAATGCTGGGAAGCGCCTGTGGGGGCTGGGCAGGTATGGAGCATGTGCGAAAAGATACTGCAGCACATTATTTTTTTAATGACAAAGAGAAGATTGTACACGTTGATAAATGTTATTTTAAAATGTTCTGATCCTAGGCCAGGTGCGCTGGCTCATGTCTGTAATTCTAGTATTCTGGGAAGCCGAAGAGGGTGGATTGTCTGATCTCAGGATTTGGAGACCAGCCTTAGCCAAAGCGAGACCCTGTCTCTAAAAATAGCCAGGTGTGTGGTGGGTGCCTGTAGTCCCAGCTACTCGAGAAGCTGAGATGAGAGAATTGCTTGAGCCCAGGAGTGAGGCTGCTGTGAGCTATGATGTCCTAGCACTCTACCAACAGCGACAGAGTGAGACTCTATCTTAAATAAATAAATAAACAGAAATAAAATAAAATGTTCCAGTCCCATTCAGTGTGAAATAGTAATAGTAATCATTAGAACAAGAATGCACAGGAACAGAAGAAGGGAGTTCTAGGTCTGTTAGTTACTGATTTTGTGATCTTGAGAAAGTCATCAGAACCTCAGTTTTCCTATCTGTGAAATGGAAATGATGTATCTCCCTCACAAAATTATGAGGAATTCAAGAGAATCACCCATATAAAGCATTAAGGATGTGCCAGCACACAATAAATGCCAAACTTTTCATAATTATTAGTGTAGAAACATGCTTTCAAAATAGTACAAAGCCATATAAGTCAAACCATTACCGTTATTAAATGTGATGGCTATTCTGCAGGAATACTACTAGCACCTTATATTTGAGTAAAGTAGCTTGAGATAAAACAACTACAATCTGTACATGGCTGTAATAATGCTTTTATTGGGTCTATTTCTTTACAAATATTGATGGTTCTCTAAATCTTTAATTTCTCTTTTTCCATTAGGGATGTCATAAATTTTAAGTATTTAAAAAAGTTATATAACTCATAAAAAGTTGTTTTTCAGGTATCTTCCAAATAGGGATTTTCTCCCCCAAATGTAGACTAGGTCTGTATTTTTTACACTCAAATGACAATGTGTTCCCCTTACTGGTCCTTCATGCCCTGCTGGGTTGCTGGGATCTGGCCTGCACAGGTCACCAGTTTGGAGACTGCAGACCCCTGAGCCAGGTGCCCCTGCTGCCCAGCTGGACCTGTCCATGCTCCTTCTCCAGAGACCACACACTTCCCTTAGCCCTACCGGTGGCCTTGCTTCTCAGTTCTGTCAACCTGGGTGGCTTTAGGTGGCCTTGCTTCTCAGGTCTGTCAACCTGGGTGGCTCCAGCCTGCCGGCAGCTAGTCTCACTTTCAGAGTCTCCCTATTGTCTCATCTGGAAAATGTGAATGGGAGAGAAGAGTGGAGATGGTGGGAAGGTGTTGGAAGGTAAAGAGGAGAGTGAGAGGCATCAGCAAAGCAACCGCCCTCAAGTACACAGAGCTGGCTGAATGGCTGGAGGGAGGACTTGAAGGAGGACTGGGGGGGGCACGTGGGGAGGAAGGTGGAAGCGTCTCCCTGGCTGTGTTACCAGTGGACAGGAAATACTTCCCCCAAGCCCACAGGGTTCTCCCTCTAAAAGATTTGAAGGGCTGTAGGCTGAGATTTTGGGGGCAGGGAAAAGAAGAAGGGTGAATGTGACAGACTTAGACCCTCTACCTGCCGTTAATTAAGGGAAATTGACACTTTCACATATCTAAGATACGCACGGGTGCACAGAAAAGTATATTTTTAGATGATATGAACTTGAACTAAATTCTATTAAGTTTTCCCTCCACTGTTATCTGTAAAAAGAAATTAAGAAACCCACCTCGTTTACGAAAAATCTTTCATTTTTGCTCTGGCATCATGGTATCTGCCAAAGCCATGAATTTCCAGTATGATAAAGAAAAACTATGGGTTTTACCCATGTTAATTCTGGCCTATAACAAACTGAACCGCCTAGTCCCAATGAACCTCCCAATCTGAAAGGAAGTAAGAATGATGGAGATGGCAGGCGTTTTCAGACTGACAGAGTTTGAGTCTTTTCTTAGTTACCTTGCGTGTCTTGTGTGACCTTGTGTCTAGGTCTCAGTTACTCTGCCTTTAAAGCGGGGGCAGCTGTAATATTCACCAGAATGTTTAACTATTACAATGCCCTGAGCCCTCTATCTTTCTGGTCTGGCCCATAGGAGGCATTTAATAAATAAGCCTTGCTATCTAAAGCGTAAAGCTGGTGTGAATTCAGTTGGGATAAATATGTCACCATCATTAGAATTTGAAACCTACTGCAGATATTTTTTAAAATGTGAAAATTTATGCTGCAGTTGATTTAGGAGAGCTTTGAACACACAGGTCATGCTGTCTTTACAATCTGTTTAGCTTCTTTATTTGATTTAGCTGAGGTTTGTTTGAGCTTGAATGATGGAGAGGGATATATTTGGTCAATTTTGATAATTTAGGAAGCATAGTCCTTTGTTTCAGGTCCCCAGTTTGGATTCCTGAAGCGATCATCCCAGTTAAAAAAACTTCTGAAAGCCACACAAAGCAGGCTCTGAATCCGAAGGAGCCATGCAGTCCCTTTAACCTGCACAGAAATATTTCAAGGGTAACTAGAAAGTGCGTAAGAGGATTCAGACATTCTGCCACATACGTTTAAATTTCTCACATTACCAAATGAGAGCACCATCGTGTGCAGAACCTAAGTGCCTCAAAAAGACGAGGACCCTCTGCAGCGGCGTCGCAGAGCCATGGGAGCGTTATCCAGAAAATAATCCTCAAAGAAGTTAAGGGAGGGGAACACAGGCTGTGGCTCTGTATTTGCAAATGAGACTGCGAATAGGAACTTGATCTGCTCAGGTAATTTTACCGAGTTCTAAACTGCGAGTGGACTACCCAGTAACCTAAGCCTCTTGCTAAATGTCTGTGGAAGCCCCCTCCCCTCCCCAGAGCGCAAATGTGGGGCCACAGACCTGCTTTCTATCTGCCTGGCTGCGAGTGGAGCATTATGAGCTGACCGCAGGCATTGCTCTAGTGAGGCAGTCTGCAAAAGTCAGGGACAGGCTCCTTCAGTCCGCTCAGAGCATAAAATGCCAGGAAGACTACAGCTGGAGCAACAGCAGCAGGGATACCAGGCTGCAAGTAGGAGAAAGACAGCGATGGTCACAATTTCTTGTTCAAGCAGAGCCTGCTTGAGCTTACCAAGCACACGTGAGCTTACGTAACAACACCTCTGAGGAAATATCTGTTATTATGCCCCTTTTATGGATGAGGAAACTGAGGCTCGATAGTTTAGTGACTGGCCAATGTCACAGCTAGTCTCTAGGGAAGCTACAATTTGAACTAAAATTTGCCTGGATAGAGAGCCTCTGTTCACTACAAAAGTATAAGAATGTGGTAACAAAATAAGATGTATTACATGTTTCCTGTCTGTCCTGCAAGCATCTTCCTTATGTGGCAAGGCTCAGCTGACCTAAGAGCGGCTCTTCACTTTACAGAGATCCTTAAATGGGCTTTGTTATCTTTTTCCCTATTTTTTTTCTGACATCTCACTTACTCTTTTAGGAAAATTCTTAAAAGGCAGTATGATCTATCATCCCTTTACCTACCTCTGTCTGCTATTTAAAAAATATTTTGTATTTTGTATGTCCTAAAACTATTACCTTTCCAGTTGAGAACCAATAGAATATTAGCTGGGTTATAAGCTAAGCTGTTGTAACAAAGCATCTGTGATAAATAATGACAGAAGTAAACTGGGAGCTTATCTCTTTGTCCTAAGAATGCAGAGGACTGTGGTTCCTGCCTGGGGGCAGTTCTAACATCCTTAAAGCCTATGGGCAAGGCTGTTCCAGCAGGCACCACTTCCCAGGCAGTAGGAAGGATGCAATTGAAAATCCATGACGAGTGGTTCATCATTAAGGAGATGACCCAGAAGTGGCACCCATCACTTCAGCTCTCACACCACTGGCTCAAATGCATCCTCTTGGCCATACCAGATTGCAAGTCTGGGAAATCCACACTTTGGTTGGACGGTCAAATTCTTATCCAAAACTCAGAGTCTTCTATTACTAAACAGAAAAGGAGGAGAGTGGACGCTGAGGACAAGTAGCCAATTCCACCACAGTCTGTTTCTAGTCTGCCCACTAGTCTGGTGCTAACTACCACAAGGTGATGGAAGGATTAGGTACCAAGACTTCACTGAGCTACTTCTGAGCAGTGACCTCAGTGCCTGGGATCTTTGGAACTAAACACAGACCTTTAAAACAATCCACAAGTCAAATTTGCTTTGTTGGCTTCTGGGACACTCAGACCTTTTCACTGGAAAAATTTTTGTGGTTAGACCTACATCGGATTAATTGGTTAGGCTGCCAGTTAATAAAAGAAAAGGTATTAGGGCAAGTTGTTTATAAAGAACTGAGAGATGTTGCATTTGTTCCTCAGTGTGGATCAATATTATGTGGATATCAGTATCCATGCCTTGAATTTGGGATTTGTTTAAGAATAATAGAATGGGAATCCCACCCAACCTCCTGTTGTAACAGCCAGAGAACGGAATGAAGCTCAGACTGGTTAAGTGACTTTCCTAAGAATCAGCAGATGAAGGAAAAGCATATTGCAGAAGCATGGTGTTTTCAGTAGTGCGTATTCGGTGGCAACTGAGTGAAGGAATGAATGTTTGAATATGGACTAGACATGGTGAGCCGAGTGGGCAGCCGTTGAGAAGGCCGGGCAGACAAAGATGGGATCAACTGGTGAACAGGTCTACCGCAGGTCACCAGGCAGTCGTGCTTCAGTTTTCTGCGATTTAACTTTTAAATGGGCCATCTTGAATGAGACATTTGTATCTAATTTTCCCGGGGAACTGTTTTGGTTTTACCTCTAAACACACCATGAGACAGCGCGCAGTTTCCCTCTGCTGAAGCTCTGCTTATTCTCGAATCCAATCAGGTCAGGTCAGATACCTTGAAAACCATGAGCAGAGTCTTCAAAAGAAACCTAGCACAACTCTTTGAAAATGTATTTTTCCTATTATTAAGACAGGGCACTGTCTTGCTGAGCTGTTTTTTCCTATCCCTCGATGTGTGTTTCATGAGTCACCTGTGCTCAGCCTGACAGCGGAGCAGTTCAGAAGGTCACAGCCTCTTCCTGCCTCAGAAAAAAAATGCACATTCCTGGACCAAGGGTATTGTTTTATTAGAAGAAAACTAATTAGGTTAAAAAGTACTTTAACGAGCTCTGGAGCAGTCCAGAGTCAGTAAACAAAGACGAAAGGATGTCAAGGAGGAAGAAGGCAAAACCAGAATGAAAACCTTGGAAAGTTGCGTTTCCGCACATAAAACTATCTGAAGAAAACCAGAGAGAAAAATTAATTTGCTTCTTCAGTCCTTAGAGCACCGATTCCCAACCTTGGTTGTGTGACACTCCAGGATGTCCCCAATTATCTCAACAAATGTCATGAAATGTTCCAAAGAATTCTCAAAATTAAATTAGTTTTATTTCATTTAAAAATAGACAGGCAGCAGCTCTTTCGGGGGAAGGGAACCAAATGAGCCAACGGCCGCCCAGCAGCCGACACAGGTCTGCAAAGCGCCAGGTTCGGGCTGAAGAAAGCCACGCTGCCATTTTGGGAGGAAAAATTTTGATACTTATCTAGACATTCTTATTCCAGGAATCTCCTGAGATTGCTTTCTAAAATCAGAATAATAACACAATAATGAAATCTTTGAGATGCTTGCTTCGCCACTTGACCGTACAGGGCTCAGGAGAGTAAATTGGTGAGAACAAGAGATTGGGAATCAGATGTTCCTGCCTTTGGTAACTGGCTTGGCCACCTAATTGTGGAGGGATCTTCGTTTCTCCCTGTACACAAAGAGGATAATAGTAATGACTGGCTCTTAGAATGTGAGAGCATCAGAAAGGACCTTTTAGGTCTATTGTATTCTGTCCCCTAAGGAACAAGGAAACTGGGGCCAGGAGAGGCGATTGCCCTTCCACAGCCAATCAGCAGGTTAGGGATGGCGGTTTCCAGTCAGCCATGCTGGAATTCTCCTCTGGGGTGTAGAATAAGCAAGATTAAAAATTAGGAGAAGAATTGAAATTTTACCAACTTTAACAAGTTTCCTGCTTTGATTTTCACTAAGCTACACGAATCTCAAATACACTACTCTCAAATGTAGAAAGCCAGTTCAGGGGAGTAAGTTCTTCCAGGTAGTGGTACAGAACACTTAAGGAAATGGATTTTGTTTTCAGGTGAACCTTGAAGTCATGGTGAGTGGAGGGTTATAATCAGACGTGGGCATAAAGAAAAGTCATAAATACAAGCCAGGACTTCAGACGTCCCTGAGCAATAAGACATATTGGGACATCCATTCAGTCTTTGCCTGAACTCTGCTATGCTCAGGAAAGTCCACGGTAGCCCATTAATGATAGAAATGGAGTGCCTAAGATGCCAGTTAACACTACTAGTAAATTATTTTCTTAGAGAAAAGATTCTACTTCAATTTCATGCTATATTATATACTTTTGACAAAGTAATCTGTTTAAGAATTATTTAAGTATCCTAAATATTTGTCCCTTTTCCCCCTTCCAATAAAATCATAGAATCTCAGGATTTAAAACGGTCAGCTTGTCCAACCTCTGACTCAGAGAAAAAAAATCCCTCCTCTGGCATTCCAGCCAGCTACCTCATCTTGGCCACCCTCAGTGACAAGGTCGTGTCTGTCTGTACGTATAACTCTCTAATGGAAAAGAAAGCACCAAAACAGGGCTTGGGAAAAGAAGGTTTGCATATACACCTGAAAGATGATTCGCTAAATCAGGTTCTATCGAATAAAAATGAAAATCACACTCCCATCTCAAGTCTCCACTCTGGGCAGCCCACGGGGGAGCTTCCCTCCCAGATGCCATTTACATGTCCGACAAGAGGCCAGCATCAAGGTGCATCTCCGCTGCGTCCAGGGCAAACACAGTGCTGTGGGCAAAATAAACAACAGAATAACAGAGGAGGGATTGCAATCGCACATTTCTGAACAAAATGCCCCAGGCAGGGAAGGGCCTAAAGATTAGAAGATCACATCAGCCACCTTCGTCTACTCACCCTTAGAAGGTAATTAGACAGGGTTGGTGTAGATTCACTTTTCAAGCAAGGAGCTCTGGTCTTCCTTTACGTACATGCTGTATCAGTCAAGATGCATCCAGGCAATCCAACCGCTAAAGTGGAACATTCGATTAAAATCAACATTCTACTAAGTCTCGGTCGCAAATGTGACCCAACAGCCTCACTCTTAGGGATTGCTGAACAGCCTCCGGAGGATCTAGGCATTTGGTCGTCTTGCAGTGTGTGGGTAAAGGAGACAGTAAGAATTGATAACCACAGGGAGTGCTCAGGGGTGTACTGGAGGACCAGGAGATTCTTCCAAAATATTTTTCTTTTTAATTTATCCCTTTCACTCTGTTATGTTTGAATTTTTAGCAACCCTTAAGGAGTAGTACAGTAGTTTTTTCTGGATTGTATTTAGAGCCATTTCAGAATCCTTGACATGGCCTAGTTATAAGAATCGATAGATTCAACATTTGTCTCTTCATTCTATGCCAGGTGCCAGCACGTAAATATTAATATCAGTAAAAATTACCTCTGCTCTCAGAGACTATGAGGAAGGTAGAAATAGAGATTAAACACAAAATGATGTTTCCTCCTCTCTTATTTAAAAAGATCATACACTCCCCATTGGATTATAAGTGTGTTTGCTGTAACATTCCAGGTTCCATGAGGCACACCAAGTGGTTCTGTGTATTATCTGTATAAAATAACTACTCTTATTTATATTTATAGAAGGGAACAGGGTTAAAGAGGCCTTGTTGTTGACGTTGAATGAACTATTTAATATCCTGGAATCTGTAAAATAGAGTTAGTAATATCAACCCTGAAAACTCTCATGGCTCTTAAAATGTATGGAGCACTGAACAAATAGCTGTTCAATAAATGGAAATAATTATCAATTACTTCCTTTACGTTTTAATGGTTCTGAGACCTGCCCAGTTTCAGGTGCAAAGCATTTGGATAACATTTCAGATAATTTTGGTCATAAAAATATGTCCACAGGATAATTTTTCCTATTTTTTTATATTACCTCTTTGCTCTTTTTAATCATGCAAATGTACAAAGTGACGTGGATAACATTTGTTGTAAAACCTATAAAACCAGAAGAGGGAACATCACCAGAAGCATTGTCTTGCTGGAGCATTTTTAATGTTAAGATAATTCTTAAGGTTTACTATGCGATTGTCACTTACTTTATTGCTAAATTCTTTATTTTTTTATTTTTATATAGAGACAGAGTCTCACTTTGTCCCCCTCAGTAGAGTGCTGTAGCATCACAGCTCACAGCAACCTCCAATTCTTGGGCTCAGGCGATTCTCTTGCCTCAGCCTCCCGAGTAGCTGGGACTACAGGTGCCCACCACAACACCCGGCTATTTTTTGTTGTTGCTGCAGTTTGGCCTGGGCCGGGTTTGAACCCGCCACCCTGGGTATATGGGGCCGGTGCTCTCCCCACTGAGCCACAGGCACTGCCCAGTTTATTGCTAAATTCTTATTTCCTGATTATCATAACAGATAATGGTTTTCATACAGTACTTGTGAGAATGCTGGAAAAAGTAGCAGGAAGGGTAGAATACCTGGGTGCTGTGGTAGAGGAATTAGGAGGAGGGAAGCTATTGCCTTTCTATATCAACATTTAAATCTGCCCTCACTGCCATTCGCCCAGCTTAGACTGACCCATTGTCTCTGCGGGGAAACAGTTTTGCTCTACGGTTTCACAAAACACATTAAAATTGCATTTTATTAGCACTTTGTAAATTTAAGTACACCGGGGAAAATTGTCTTACTTAGCATTACTGAGTTACCTGAAATACACAATGCTAGCGACACACATTGTTTCGGAAGACTGACATTAATGGTTGGTTATACTTCCCTTAAAAGCTTAATAATCTTTGACGAGTAAAAATTCCTCTTATGTAGAGAAAATAAGAAAACATGATAGAAATAAACAACAGTGAACAGAGGACTCGTCTCTCTATCCACTAACCCCAAACGTCCATGATCAATCACCAGGTAATGTCTACACAAGTCTCCGCCACAGAAGAGAGTTCCAGGTAATTGCTGGACTTTCCGTGCTCAAGGAAAACAGAAATTTCCTGGCAAGGTAAACCAAGCAAGCTTCCTTACGAGGGTGGCAAGTGCTGAAGTAAAAAGTAGGAAGTTAAAAAGATGCTCTGGTACAAATCGTGAATGTTGAAAAGGAGGCTCATATCTTATTTAATTTCATGCTAAGAATGGAGAGAAATATCTCCTGTGAGGCGAGGATCACATAATGTGTATGTTGAAAAACAATGTACATCAGTGTTTTATACCTATAATCAGCTTTTTGGGGACAGCTTTTAGTTACATGTTGTGGCTGCTAATTACGATCTTTGCATTTATATGTCCCCCTGGGTCCTTCAAAGCTTTCTTAAAAAGGCTTTTTTCCCAAAGATTCCAACACACTCAGAAATAGTCATAATTACTCTTTTTTTAAAAAGATACTTAAGCCATAAGCCTGGGGCACTACAAGCAATAAAAGTGATGTGTTCTGAGTAGTCACGTGAATGGCAAACAGTGCCTTGCCTGAGCAGCAGTAATAATCAGATATTTAAATTGTGGATCTGGGAGCATTATAGTAAAAAGCCGTCCTCGGAGGAAATCAGTGTGCTCTGAAGGGGTGGGGAGCTGGGCACTGATGGGGACACCGGTCCTGATTTTTCGCAGAAGCATCATTTTATTGTTTTGATAAGGAGATGTAGCTATAGATGGAGATGGTGTTTAAAAAAGACTCTCAGCAGAAGATAGAGACATCTTTTTGCTTTTAGTTCTTCTCAGAAATCCTTTCATGTCTGCCTCTCCTGGCCCTCCCCTGCCTTTCCCCTCGCACAGGGACTGTCTTTCTCTCTCTCTCTGTCTCTCTCTCTCTCACACACACACACACACACACACACACTGGGAGGCCTGTCTTTCGTCTGGCTTGTGCGGCCTAGAGGCTTCTGGGGCATCCTTGATATCCTAAAGGGTGTGTGAAATTGAAGACAAACATTTTTACTAGGAGTTTACAGCCATCACAAAGTCCACTGCAGGCCCTCCAGGTGTCCTTGGTGGGTAGGAACAAAGGCCTGAGGTGAAGAGAAAAGAGCCCTGGAGTTTGAATTAGAAGAAGCTGCCTTTGAGTCCTTGCTCCAAGTTCACGCGCTGGGTAAACTTGGGCAATCACTTTCTCTCCCAGTCTGTTTCATCCTGAGGCAAATGGGGCATCCAGACTGGATTGTCTCCCAAAGTCTTTATCCAGCTCTCAGAATCTCTGATCCCAGTGTTTGCTTTGCCCTTTGTATTTTATTGGTTCCTTTCCCATAATTAAAAAAAAAAGTCTTAAATACCTAGAAACAGAGCATAGAATTACCTTTCAAACAGAATAATAATTGCTCTGGGTGATTTTTTTCTGCGTATTTCCCATAATTAAAAATCACTTCTAAAAACAAAAGCAAAACACTAGTTGCTTTTACATTTTTCTTTTACAAGAAACCAAAAGATAGTGGTGGAATTTTGGTTCCTCTTCAGAGCAAAGGAATTCTTGTTGATATGCTTATCACCCTGAGATAGAATTCATTTTTCATGTATTTAATAAAAGTCTTCATAAACCATACAGATTTAATGCATGAATCAGTATTAAATATGGAATTGCGTATAGTACCTTTTGGTTTACTAACCATATTTATGTGCAGAATCCCACTGCCTTCTCTCACATTATTTCTACTCTATTAGGAAGGCAAGAAAGGTGCCAAGTATGACCTATGACTAGTGGGGAAACTGAGGCTCAGGGAGGTTGGAATTCGGTCAAGGTGGCACGGAGACAGAGCCAGGCCCTGAACTCAGATACTTCCTAGTGCTAATCGCATATGTCAATGCGATTAAACTAAACTCACTTATTTTAAGGCCACTGTATATATCAAATGACATTTCACCTGCATTAAATTAATAAATTGTTTTCATTTCTAGCTCGAAACTTAGACTCCTCCTATAAAATGGTTTAAGAAGTGGCCATCACGCTGAAGCCTTGGCATATCAATTCAGAAGTTGGAACACAAGAGATAGTTTATAGAAAAAGAAAAAGTAATAAGTAGATTTCTTTAGAATTTTGGAGCCATTGCCCCCTGATTAATGAATCTAGATGCCACATATGAGGTGGAATGAATTTAGACTTTAGAGCTATGCAGGCCTGGGTTGGGATTCTGGCTCTGGCTCTTATAATGTGGCAATACATCCCTTTAGACCCTCCGTCTAATCATAGGGGTCCAATTGATTAAAATAGAGTTTCTCTGTGTGTGTACATATACATTTAACTTGCAAACTTGTTTATAAGCATTAGGAACAATTATATAAAATGCCTGTTACATAGTGCTTGACAAAATAGGCATTTTTTTAAAGCAGTGGCTATTGTTCCTAGGATTTATTTCCTTTCAAATTATCATTACGTCTATTTTGTGTTATATTGTACTCTTTAATATAAGCAATAGGATGCAAATAGAGGTGACTTCTATCAATGGGAGGGCTGTTAAAGTTAGATGATCTATGAGATTCTTTGCAACTCTGAGTTCCTATTATTATAATTTACATTTTCCAATATGCTCCACCAATTAGAGACTCTGATTATGGTAGTGAAATAGGCACTATTAACTTCATACATGTGGTCTGTTATGTAAATATATGTACTGCAAATAACTTTCAAAATAGAACCTTTATGGATACATAAAGAAAAATGACCATTTTTCCTAAAAACAGCACTAGAAGTGTACCCACGCTGGTGACAGCAATAGCAATGTCGGCAACAATCACCCTATTGTAGGCGTTGTGTGCCAACTTGACTGCATCCTCAGGGCCAGAGATGGCGGCCGTGTGATGACGCCAGGATGAGTCCAATGTAACATGCACTGTGCCTGTGCAGATGAAGTGCCCGTGAAAGGCGAGAGAACTTTCCTAAACAGCAGGTGTGTCGTGGAAATTATGTCGTGACTGGCATCAGAGGAGCAAAGTTTACCTTTCATTAGTTTTTGATGACTTTGGACAAGTCACTGTTCTTCTGGGCCTCAGTTTCTTCAACTATGAAGAAAAGACTGGAATAATTTTCTTCTAAATTTAGCATTCCCTGGCCTTTGTGTTGTATTTAGTTATTTTTACAATTTGCCTGGACCAGTTGGGTTCTGAAAAGTATATGCAATCCTATACGTATATAGAATTTATTTAATTCTTTTTCCTTTGTGCTTCCTTTAAACATTAATCTCTATAGTGTAGCCAAGAATATTCCAGAATATCACAAATAGGTGTGATTACCTAAATGGACTCACAATTTTTTTTTTTTTTTTTTTTTGAGACAGAGCCTCAAGCTGT
>NW_003852561.1:1287373-1291115 GCF_000181295.1 Otolemur garnettii
AGCAACCTCCAACTCCTGGGCTCAAGGGAGTCTCCTGCCTCTGCCTCCCAAGTTGCTGGGACCACAGGTGCCCGCCACAATGCCTGGCTATTTTTTTTCAGTTGCAGCCATCATTGTTGTTTGGCGGGCCCGGGCTGGATTCGAACCCGCCACCTTAGGCGTATGTGGCTGGCGCCTTAGCCACTTGAGCCACAGGCGCCAAGCCAAATGTTTTTTGTAATTAAGTTTTAATTATTAAAGTTTGATTGTAGAACCAACCCCCTCAGTTTCCTTCTGACGTTTAAACAGTATTAGCAAATCAAAGTTTTCTGCTGAGTAGTCATAAAAGAATAACTCCTATTAAGTTCCTATTAACCAACCTTGAAGTTTTCACAAATTTCAGTGATCAGAGTCATAGGAATGACAGCAAAGTGGACACCAGAAATCCAATTACTGTGCCGTGTAGTTAAAATGTCTAGATGAGATTTTTGAACTCTCCACTCAATCTTTTTCCTTCTTCTTAAATGACTCCTAAGGCGGGTGGCATATTAAAGAAAAATCCGGATATTAGATAGAGATAAGAAAGGGGTGGGGGGAAATAGCACCAGGCAACAGGGGTAACAAACGTCTCTAGAAATGTGACAGACATGAAAGAAAGTGAAGGAAAGTTACAAATTACCATAGGGCAGGCAGGACACCTGCCAAAGACCCTTCTGCTGCCAGTCACAGCTGGAAAGGAAAATGAAAGAGATGCAAACAGCCGTCCAGGAAGCAGGAAATCATTCTTTTGTCTTTTTTTCTTATGAACAATTACAGTATGCAAAAATTAGGGGGGATCGCAAAGTCTTGGGATGAAAATTTCAGCAAGCTCTGCATATAAATAGCAGAAGCGTGGAAGTGTGCCTCTTTGAAAACAAGCCCTGTTTAGGAGCTCCCTGAGCACTGAGGAAACTGGTAATTAATGCAGAGTGAATGACTTTGAATGAAGGGTGAATAGGGGGCATAACAATTGGTAGATTTTTTTTCTTTTCTTTTTTTCCCTTTTCCCTCCCTTTTTCTTTCTTTTCTTCTCCTTCTTCTTCTTCTTCTTTCTTTTTTTTTTTTAGGTTAAAGCATCGAAGAAAGAAAGCTGTTAAAAGATGGCTACTGTGAGGCTGTCCCTTCAATGTCTGTCCTGTGTGGCTCTGCTTTCCGCTCCAGGCTGTGGTGGGAGTTTGTTTTGTATCGCTCTCCAATCACAATGGACTTAATTTGCACCCATTTCATTTTTTTGTGAGTGTCCCTCGATGTTTTCGGTTTCTGCTGGATTTTTTAAAAAATATTATTTTGGCAGGGTTTGGTCCTTTGATGATCCTTTTGAGCAAATGGTTTGCCCAAAGTTCAGATGGTGCTAGCTCCGTCTTCTTTTTCATTTACAACATCAAGAGGATTACAGAGAATAACTTTGTTGCCCAACATCAATGATATATCTTCAGGCTACTAGAAAGGTAGTTCTCAGAAAGTGTGTCTTCTAATAGTTTAGAACCTCCACAGGCTTCAGATAAAACAAGTATTAAATACAGAAAGCTCACAAGGATACCAAGGAAGGTTAAACTCACGCAACCTCCTTCATCTCAAACACCTGAAATATATCTTTTTTTTTTTTTTTTTGACTGCCGAAGTGTGATCATGGTGAAGACAGCAGTAAGATCTTATATAACAGAAGACAGAAAGAGACAGAGCAGGAATCACGTGGAGATGCACACACAGATTAGTGAAAGGATACAAAAACAATTTCCCCCAAGGCAAGTAAATATTGAGTCAGAAACTAAATCTATATAGGGAAGTTGAAAAAAATAGTATAGACAAAGAGCTCACACTGTGCTTTTTTTTTCTTTAATGAAGCCAAGTAATATAACCTAAAATTTGGTTTTCAGGAAATTTTAGGAATTCTCATAAATTTAGCAATTGTGAGTGTGCAGAGGAACTCCCAGACAGGCTACTTGAATATCTCTCCTGGCTTCCAGTCACTGTTTCAGCTGGTGCTGGACATTCAAGTGTGGATGAGTCAGAAGTGCCTTCTAAACCTGTCATTTCCTCTGCCCCTTTTGCTTGAACTAGCTTCTCTGATCTTCTACTCGCAAATTCTGTGAGCAATTTGCAAGGGTCCACAGGTGAGACTGGGATCATAGCTGTGATAACTAAACAATTTTTAATAAGGTCAGGTCTTTCTTTATTTCTTTGATACCAGAGTCTTGTTCTGTGGCCCTAGTGGTGGTGTCATCCTAGCTCATAGCAACCTCAAACTCCTGGGCTTAAGCAATCCTCTTGCCTCAGTCTCCTGAGTAGCTGGGACTATAGGCACATGACATAAGCCTGACTAATTTTTCTATTTTGTGTAGAGATGGGGTATCCCTCTTGCCCAGGCTGCTTTCAAACTCCAGAGCTCAAGCGATCCTCCTGCCTCGGCCTCCAGAGTGCTAGGATTACAGGTGTGAGTCACCGTGTGGTCAGTTTTACTGACTGTATAACTAAATGCGATTTTGACTTTACACCTTTAAATAACTTCTTACGGAAATAAATCCAAACCCAGAACAGTTTCTTGTTGTGATTATGAGCACAGAAGGATTCTCAGCTGGCTTAAAAAAATTAGTACAGATTTCAAATGTTAAGAAAAGCCTCTCCTAAAGATGTTTCTCCTGACTTGTCATAGTGCCTGAAATTCCACAGTGTAATATAGATTCCTCCTTATTAAAGCAACAAGCTTCAAGTTGGAAATTTCTGTCTGCTGTGGATGCAGAAGTATCTGGGAGAAAGTCAGTGAAAAATAAAGTACAAAGGGCCAAGAAATTCTGTGATATCACTTGGTAGCCATTCCCCACTTGATCCTTCTTGCCTCCATCCCATCATTAGTGCCTCTCGGCAATTGTCATCTGTCTCCTCAACATTGTCAGGGCTCTACACACATTCTCAAAATTCTTTACCACCCTACTCTAGTTCACCTTCATGCTGCCACCAAAAGAATCCAGAAATGACCTTGTTTAGGTCACTACCCTACTCAAAAACACTCGGGGCTCCCTTTTGACTCTTAAAAATATATAAATTGCCTTTTTGTCTGACATCCTAGCTAGGCTGTGTTAGTGGCAGCTCTCTCCAAGCTTTGCAATGCTGCCCAAGGACAACAAGAAGAAGAAAGATGGTGGAAGGTTGGCCAAAAAAGACAAAGACCTAGTGAATAGATTTGGAGGCGAGACCAAAAAGAAGAAGTGGTGCAAAGGCCAAGTTCGGGACAAGCGCGACAACTTAGTTTTGTTTGACAAAGCTACTGGAGGGAAGTTCTCAACTACAAGCTTATCGCCCCAGCTGCAGTCTCTGAGAGTGAGGCTCAGGCCAGGGCAGCCCTTCAGGAGCTCCTTAGTAAAGGGTTTCTTAAACCAGTTTCAAAGCACAGAGCTCAAGGAATTTACACCAGAAATACCAAGGGTGGAGATGCCCCAGCTGCTGGTGAAGATGCATGAACAGGGTCTAAACAACTACATATTTGGAAAAATAAAACTTGATGGAACAAATGAAAGGGTGTGTCTGTTTCTTAACAAAGGCAGTAACAGTGGGTAGGGATGTGTTGACTTTGCTGGAAAACTTAGCAGTTGGTAAAGTGCAACAATTAGCTTCAAAAAATATGTACATATAAACTTGTGTTTATATGTATATACATATAAATTTATATACATATAAACTTGTGTATATACAAAAATATATACATATAAACTTGTGTTTATATGTA
>NW_003852561.1:1292956-1372832 GCF_000181295.1 Otolemur garnettii
AATTTATATACATATAAACTTGTGTATATATGTATATACATGGGGCATTCGAGGGCCCCATGGTCTCGCTGCCATCCTCCCTTCCAGCCTCAGCCCATGTTGCTTTCCCCCTAGGTTCCCTGGACCTCAGCCACACCGTAGTATCCGATGTTCTGAACGTGGTTATCCCACTCACCTTCCTGTCTTGGTTCATGCTATTTCCATCATCAAATGCTTTCTCCCCTTTATTAACTTCCTAACCACTTGATAAGTGCATGCCAAGTATCATTCTTGCTTAAACCTTGTCTAAGAGGATATTACCCTGCTCTGATGAGGTGAAGGGAAACAGGTAGTTTCCTGTCCTCCAGGGGAATGGAGATTGCTATGGACCTTTCAGCTCAGAACTTGGTCATCTTTAGTAAAAGCCTGAACATATTACACATTGTGTAATACAATTATAGATCTGGGATATTTTTCTAAAGATATGTAAATAATATTTGGCAAGAAGGATAGCATTCTAAACAATAGCAGAGAATTTGCAACAGCCTTTGTGCCCTCAAATGGGGACTTGCTTAAATAAAAGAGTCCTTAGCCATTATAAGTAATTTTACAAAGTGATATCTAATCATATGATATTCTTGCTAACAAATGAGTAACAGAAAAGATTTCTAGATAATGTAGATAGTATGACTATTTGATATGTCTACCCATCTATCCATTAAAAAAAAAAAATGGAAAGAAAGTCATCAAATTGCCCATAGTCCCTATGTCTGGGATTCTGGATGATGGTTTGTTACATCTGTCAAACAGTGAACATGGCCGTGACATGGAGGAGCCTTAAAAGCATGTCGCTAAAAGAAAGACATCGGGCTGAAAAGCCTATGTACTGTGTGATCCCACCTGTATGAGATTCTGGGAAAGGCAAAACTATGGAGCCAGTGGGAAAAAAATCAGTGGTTACCAGAAATTCAGGAAAAGAGAGAGATGAATAGTGGAGCACTGAAGCTATTCTGTGTCATAGCTTAATGATGGGCACGCGACACCGTGTATTTGTCAAAACTCAGAGAAGAGTCTAACACAGAGAGAACACTTACGTGAACTATAAATGTTAGTTAGTAGTAATGTACCAGGACTAGTTCATCAGTTGTAGCAAGTTGACCACATCAACGCAAGATGTTAATAGTGGGGGAAATTGTCTGGGGATGGAGGGTGGGCAGGAGGTGGATGGGGACTCTATATTAGCTGCTGTATTTTCTATAAACCTGATACTTCTCTAAAAAATAGAGTCTATTAATCCGACCCCAAATGAGCATGATACACTTTTCTGATAAGAAGAAAGGTGTACTCCAAATCACCCCTAACCTTCCTGCAGCCTGGTTTGAAGTGTACCCTCCTCCATTAAGTCTCCCCTTTTCTTTCAGACCATGTGCTTTCTCTCGGTAGCAACAGCTCAGAACAGCCCTGCAGCTCACGCGGTCTGCTGCTTGGTGCTGGCTACGGTGCTCTTTTTGAAGGGAGGAAGGGGCCGTGTCCTTCTCCCCTTATGCCCAGAACAATGTCCACCACAGTGAAGGCTATCAGGAAACGCTTAGGCAAATATGCACCCATGCACAAACACACAGGAAAAGGCAAAAATAGAAAATACGTAGTACATAAAACAAACTGTCTATGCAATGAATGTTCTACATGTTAACTTCTTAAGTTTTAGAAATATTAATTCAACCTTGGAAAGAGCTACTTATCTACTTGTGTGAGAGCAAAAATGATTTAGGCCATTTGACGAAACAATAGTATCTATATAATTGATCTTTTTCACAATATCTTCATTAGGTCTTATCAGTTGACAATGTCAGGACTTTAAAGCTTGGATAATCAGCAATATCTCATCAAATACATGGTTCTCTTTTGTTAGCGTGATCTTGCAATAGGTGTGATGGACAGTTTTTTTCTTGTATTTTCCTTTAGATACATAACTTGATACTTTCAACATACATAAAAGTAATAAAAATAATTTGACCTCTTAGCACTATTTTAAATGTTATAATTTAAGACATTAAAAATTGACATCTTTATTCTTCATGTACGCACTGGATTCCGGGAGCAGTGTATAAATATCGCGTGGCAAGGAACACTATTTCTACAAAATATGCATAAAGAATCTGGGTTTTATAGGTGGGCGCAGCCATGGGAAATACACAAAGGATGTAACTTTCCACAGCGCTCTCTAAAAGGGAATGTATAACATATATCACGGGCCTTGTTTCTTTTCAGGAAGAAATGACGCTATTAAATGCATTTTTTTTTTTGGTCCCTTCTGTCACAATTAATGTATCTACTCTTAAACATAAAGTGTATAGAGTTGGCTGTAAAGATGGTCCAGTATTTTGGACCCTTTTCATTATTGTGCTTCTCGTAGCACTTTAAGTATCTGGTGTTTTACCTCTACTGAGACCTGGCATTTCTTTGTGTTGGAGAGGCAATTTAATCCATTTTTACTGTCTGCAAACAGACTTTCAAACAAAACCTCAAACTCTTTGAATGTGCCCCAAGGATTCCACCAAACCTATAATCCTCCACTCTCTTCTGGGGCTGTGGAGGGTGGTGACAGGAATAGAGCTGGCACCAACTAGGGAGCCTCATTAGTGTTTGTGATTTTGATTTTTGTTACCATTCTGCCCTGTGGCCATTTCAAAGTTGGAGCAAATAACTACCCTCACATGTCACGCACCCCTCCCTCTAGTGCCACTGAATCCAAGTCGCCTGGAATGATCTGGAAAGGCCTTTCCAGACCACGGAGGAAGCCACCAGGCGTTCTTTCTCTCATGGAGTCAGGGGGCCTGGTTTTAAATAGATAAGGTGTTGACAGCTTGAGTGGGCAGCAGCAAGCCAAGCCCACCATGAATATTGTCCAAAGCTCTCGGTCACGACTACCTCTGGACATGGAGCGGGGAGACGAGTGTGCCAGGCCAGGAAGGCAAGGCTTGAGCGAAGGTGAACTAGAAAGACAAGAGAAAAGAAACATTATCCTGTCGTCTTTCTCTCTGTGGGAAATTTCACTTAATGATTGGGAAAATAGTACATTCGAAAGGCAGTCTTTGAAAAGAATAGGATTGGTGGAGTGGAAGGAAACCAGGGGCAAATGGCACGTAACAGGTGGTTGCCACGTGCCAGGCAAGTGATCTCATTTAAAGCTCACAATCATCCAGGCATTACCGTCCATTTTATAGATGAAGGGACTGAGGTATAGAAAGATTAAGTAGCTTCAGCAGCCTTTGTTCAAAACAGACGGTCTGATTCCAAAGTGCCTGCTCGTAATCGTGGCCTCGTCTGTCTTCTGGCAGAGCTTACAAGGATTTGCTGAGATAAGTTCTAAGATGTCTTTCCTGCCTCTACAAACATCCTGTACACCCTCCCCTTCTCTGTTGCATTTGTGATTAACTATGAATTTTAAATGTAGGCAAAGTTTTTAAAGTATCTAAAAGGTAAATACGTAATGTTTACAGGTACAATTGAATCCTTTGAGTTTATGAGAAGTTATTGTATTTTATGCATTAAAAGATGATCTTGCCTCCATATATGGACAACATATAACAAAAGCATTGCTCAAATAAAAGCTTTCAACCCAACTGAATCTTCTGATGGAAGCATCACACTCCCATTTGTTATTAATCACTTAGTTGGCTAATATTGACATGTCACCATTGCCACCTCTAGTACAAGCATGTTACCCAGACAACTAGGATGGTACAAGTCACCAAAAAGAAAACCAAACTCAATCTCATGGAAAGGGCAGGAATTTCACATCAGCGAGCTCTCGGTTCTAATGTTAGTGCCCTTGCTACTAAGAATATAACCAGTAATTTCTCTCTCTGGGCGTCACTCAGATATATTAATATGAGAATACAGTGATACCTTTTTTCCTTGTACTTTTTATTGTATGTATCAGTAAACTAGCCATCTGAGTGAGTCTGTTAGCTGGCGCAGAGGCATGCTTGTTTCAGTTAAGACACGGATGCTTAACACTTTTAGCCTATGTGGTAATACTGAGCTAAGCTACGCTTCATTTTTTGTACGTGGATTTCTGCATCTATAAAATAAGGGCTTATGTATTACAGGGGTGCTGGAAGTTGAGCCATAAGTATGGAGAATTGGTTCACGATCTTTGGTGATTGAAGTCAGAGGAACTCATCCTGCACCCTTAAAGGTAAGTGTCCCTTCCTCCCTTCACCCACACCGGCATCTACTGCTTTCAACCATTTTAATAAAAAGCGTTCTAGCTGGGATAAGGTGAGATTTCATTGTGCTTTTAATTTTCATTTCCCCGGTGGTTATTAATGTTGAGCATTTTCCCCAATGTTTATGGGCCATTTGTCTATCTTCTTATGAAAAGCTTCTATTCACGTCTTTTGCCCAGGAGGGGATGGGCAAAAACACACCCCAAAAGTACAGTGAACGCTATCTGGGTGATGGATGCGCTAATGTCCCGGATTCAAGCCTTAACAAAGTGACTGTGTTGCCAAAACCATTTGTACCCACATAATATTTTGAAATTAAAAAATAATAATAATTAAAAAAAATTCAGATGGGCAAATTAACTCATGCCAGATTCTAATCCTTTGAAAAGAATGAGACTGGCTTTCTTTCTATAATCAGCAGCATAGCCATGAAGTAGGCTGTCCAGTCAGCCATAACCCTAACAGTTTATATCTGTATAAGAGTCCATATTGGCCAATTCCAATTCCTTTCTTCAAAAAGCATTTTCATTTCCACATCCCTCCCTTTTAAGAGACTTAAGTTCATGTGAGATTTTCACGTATGTTATAGGTTAGAGACAGGATTCTGAAACGGAGGATATGTGCTCGTGGGATTTTTTCAGAATTCTATCTCACATATAGAGACTATAATCCCAACATTCAGGGCTTGCTTGCTATGCACCAAGCACTATCTTAACCACTTGACATGGACTGTCTGGATTCACCCTCACCCCCATTTCACAGATTGAAGCATGGGGAGACTAAAGAACATATTTTAGCTTTGCTGCCTAAGGTCACAGGATGATCAAGTAGCAGAGTTTAAGTTTGAACCTCAAACATTTAAACCTAAGTCTACACTTTCAGCCACTTCATTGTATAACTTCCCTGGAAACCTCAGTAAAAAAAGGTAAATAAATGAATTAATGGATATAGTAGTTCACATTCAGGAAAAGAAACTTGTTTTTTAAATTCCTCTTATTTTGGCTCGGTGCCTGTGGCTCAAGCGGCTAAGGCGCCAGCCACATACACCTAAGGTGGCGGGTTTGAATCCAGCCCAGACCCGCCAAACAACAATAATGGCTGCAACCAAAAAATAGCCGGGTGTTGTGGTGGGCACCTGTGGTCCCAGCTACTTGGGAGGCAGAGGCAGGAGACTCGTTTGAGCCCAGGAGTTGGAGGTTGCTGTGAGCAGTGAAGCCATAGCACTCTACCCAGGGGGATAGCTTGAGGCTCCGTCTCAAAAAAAAAAAAAAAAAAAATGCCTCTTATTTTCCTTTTCTCCTTAACAACTTTTTAAAAAATTTTTTTTATTTGCATGCATTTACTTTTCACCTTTTGAGGAGGCATTTTCCTTATAGGGAGGCAGGAATTTGATGGGACAGCCAGATACACAGATCAGGCAGGAAATGTCCATCTCCTACCAGCAACTGGGTGCAGAAGTGTGTCCCAAATTGAGAAATTTCAGCTGCACTCCTCAGCTCTGTTCCTGCATCACTATTACCGATTCCCAAGAGAACAAACCAGAAGCTGAGGGTGGGCCTAGGAGATGGGAAATGGGGCTGCATCTGACTCCAGTGACGTTGGTTGGTCTGTTTGAAATCATAAGTAGTGCAATTACTATTACTTCCGTAAGTCTTTATTAGCAGTTTTCCATCTAGGCACAGAACATTGTATCACGTTTTAGTAAGAATCCTTTGAGAAAGTTTTGGTTCCCAAAACTTCCAACAGGAGACTCGAAGTTTGGGGTCTCCATTGCTCTCGCACCTGTGGGTCATTCCTTGTTTCTCTCAAGGCCTGGGTCTTAATATTCTATCATGATTTATACTTAAGACTAAAGGACAATAAATAAAACTATGCTTGCCTCATGATTGGAATAGAACGATAATTTTAAAAGTCGGGGCTCTGTGCTTAACACAGTTGTTAAAAATATAGGTGACAGCATGAACGCATAATTGTCATATTTCTTTACTAACTCATTCTGGAATATTCAACCCATTCAACAAGAAAAGTTGGGCAGTTTCAGGCCAGGTTACAAGGGGAAAGACATTTGTCAGGGTTGTTTTCAGTGGCAATATACTTTAATGAGATGGCATTGAGAGAAGATGGTCCAAAGAACAAAGTCAGGTCTGTTGCAAAGCCTTCAGTAACCCAAGAAGCCGCACTGCTCAGGGCAGAGGCTGCGGAAAGGGTAATTACAGGGAGTCCCTGTCACACATACACACTACACAGAAACAAATGGCCATTGATGGGCCACACCAATGCAGGGCACAGAGGCGGGAGGGTGGAAACCAGCAGATACCCCAGAATTTACTTCTGATTGCCTTTCAATCGCATTATATATTGTCCATTACTAGGGAAACAATTTAAAAAAAGAAACACCAGAAAGAAAATAGTAACAAGAGCAAGGAAAATACAGCAAGGGAGATTTCACAAGGCAGAATTATGAAACGAAAATGAAAAGAGGTGAGTGAGTCCTCTTTCAATTTTGCTGAGTTAGTGCAAACCACAAAATGTTTGATTTGGTTTAGATGCCCTTATTTGAAGGCTGGTCAATTTAGAGAGAAAGATCTGTTATCCACAGAAGTCTGGAGAAACGATATCCGTGGATATGAAGGAAGAATCCCTGGAGTGAGGGTGGATCCCGGATCTGCTGAAACATGGATAGGGCAAAGGCTACCACCTAAGTCAGCACCTATGGGTCATAGGAATTATGGACTCCACTACCATCGTCACTGGTAGAATTTTCACTTCCTCCCAGAGACCCTGGGAAGAATGGCAGGAAATTTGAGCCATCTTACATTACAGGAGAGATTAAGATGAAACACTAGAAGTACAGGAGTTAAGAGATAGACAAGCAGGGCGAAGTGACCGTCTTTTAGGTACATACCATTTAGAATGCTCGATTCAAAGGAGGAGAGGATGGAGAGAGAAACTGGAGAGGTGCTTTCAACAGCTCCGGGCCAGGGTCATTAAGTGGCAATTGCTACTCAGGGAAAGCCTCCTCCTTTATCCAAGCCACTGAGCAGGAAAAGTTGGAAGTTGTTCTAGTGACAAGAATATTCCAGAAATAGGATAAAGTTGCAATACTTATTAGGGCTTAAATGGAGATAACGAGAAATAATTTTGATGAGCACAATCATACATGATTGATTTTTTTTTTTTTTAAAGACAAAATCCTCTGATCTTGATTACACACTTTGGTATATAAACCACCTTCCCTTTTTAGAAAGCTTAACCCCTCTGAATCAATTCAGCTCATGTTTCAAATTAAGTTATGATGCCAGGCAGAATTCAAACTACACGCAAAATGCCTTTGTGTTGTTGGGGTTTGCAGACCGGACCTTTTCTTTAGTTGTTATTTCTCCAGTGTGCTGAGTGTGGCATCTTTCATCTAGCAGGTGATAAATAAATGTGTCCACTGTCCTGGTTGAATTGTCCCCTGTGACTCTCTTTATCAATAACCAGTTGGTGAAGCCGTGGATTCCACCGCTGCTGATAGTGCCCTTTCAGTTTGCTATAACCTCCGAACCTTTTTATCTCTTAATTTAATTAACTTGACTTGAAGTTTTGTACTATTCTTTCTTTTTCCCCCTCGTCTCCTGGTGCCTCTTGGACATCTCTGGCTGCTCTCCTTTTTGTTCCCTTTGCAGATCTTCCGCCTTCTCTTCCCAAACCATCAAGTCATTCCATTCTTTGGTGGCCTCTGTGCTCTGACAAATCCACATCTCCACCTCCAAGCCCAGAGTGGTTTTCTGAGCTCAAGATGCACAGAAATCTGCCCCTGAGTGTCCCAGTGATAACTGAGATTCACGTTTGTCCATTTTCTCCGGCCAAACCTCTTGTATTTCTGTCTTGATGAAAACTCTAACTTTTCGTCAGTGACCCAAGACTGGAAGCCTTCTTCTCCCTCCGACCCCCAGCATTCCATCCCCTGCCCTCCTAGATGTCCTCCCCACATCCCTGCCTTTGCCAGATTCCAGCCTCTTGTCATCTATCTCCTAAACTATAGCAGTGGTGCCCTTTTGTTTAGCTAAGCCTCTAATTTTCCATCTCTAATCCAGCCTCAGTTTTGCCTCCAAAATAATTTCTCTAAAACATTAGTGACTTTAGCAACAGAAAGGGCAGAATTGCATTGTCAAGAGGGGAATTCTAGGGCATCATGTGAGCCTCAAACCAAGTTGCTGCATGAACTTCTCTGTTCAGTGAGCCTATGTTACCCCTATCCCCGACTTTTTCCTCCTAAAGGGGGGAGGAATTTAACCAAATTTAAATCAATTTGAATGTGTTTTCTGTCACTTGTAGCCAAGAGATTTCACTAATGTATCATCGTATATGCAGAATTAAAATTTAAACTTTTCTCCCTGACAGTCCTGGCTGTCACTCCCACCTCAGTCTCCCCAGCCCAACACATCCCCATGCCTTTATAATTCAGACCTCTCCCCTCCCTCAAAATCCCACTCCTCTTCAAGCCCCCTCCGTAAATTCTTCTTTGCCTCTTTGAGGCTGAAATGGCATTATTAAGATGTCCTGTGCTCGGTAGGACTACTTACAAAGAAATCCCAATCAATGGAAGGTCCCATCCATGGAATGAACTGCTGGACACTGTTGACAGCATTTGAGAGAAAAGCATGGATAGAATGAATTCAGGAGAAATTTCCTTAGTTGTCACGAGGCCCTTTGAGCTCTTAGAACCTTCCAAGAAAGGGATGAATGGAATAGTGTTTTCAAGTGAGAAGACTCTTGATAAATACCTTATCAGGTCAAATCAAAGGAAGTCTCAGTGTCGCTATGACAAGGAAATCATGAGAGAGTGAGTAGAAATAAAATATTTCCTCCCTTACATAGTAAAGTTCAGTTAACCAGTGGATTTTTAGAATGTAATTGTGTAATAAATGTGTATGTGAAACGTACCATCATTCATAGCATGTTACTGAACAAAGATATTTCTCTCCATTTCCTGTTTTCTCCAAATCATTGGTTGCTTTCATTTATTTTTACACTGGCACTTTTAATAAAAAGTCATTTTAGACTGCAATACAAAAAATATATTTTAAGCTGCAGGGAACATATCTCTTTGATATTCTCCTGGATCACATATTTCCAGTCTTCCTTATAGGGAAAGCCGGGGCCGAAGGCAGAAGCTTAGATTAAGTGTCAGGGGGCCTGATATTCCACATGTATTTTTTACTTTAATTCTCATAACATTATTACTATAGCATAGGTGAGTATTGGTTGAGGGTAACCTCTTACCTTTTTAAGTACACTGCCCAGACAGGTCAGTTTCCACTGAGTTTTTACAACATGTAATGGGAGAAGAGTGTAGTGGTTAAGAACTCCACTCTTAACCTTGGTTTATCCAAAGGTGGAATGATAAGTTTAAATCCCACACCCTTTACCAGCTGTGTGACCATGGGTAAGTTGCTCAGTCACTCTGAGCCTTGGTTTCACCATCTACAAGATTATTAACAGTGCCCACATTATAGTGATGTGGTGATGACATGAAACATTGTGATGATTAAATGATTTGATACTTGAAATGCACATAAAAGAGGTCATTGCACTTGGTAAGTGCTATAATGTTTATTAACAAAATACATGAAATGCTCCCCACACCTCATCTGTCTATTTGCAATAAAATAGGAAGGCAACCTCCTCAATTTAACTAGCATTTAAGTCTGAGATTTCTAAGTCAATCTTATAAAAATATCACCAAACCCACCAAACTCACCAAACCATCAGAGTTTGCAGACCCCACCTACCAGTATTCCTGACACAAGTCTAGGTCACTAGGGGGACTCTCTAAGAGTGTCTGTCTTCAGTGGCAGTCCCTTTATTCTCTATAAATATGAAATATGAAAACCCAAATATCTTTTAAAAGAGTCTAACTCAAAAAGAGAGATGCTGGAGATAAAAAATGTCCCCCAAAGTTATTTTAATGACAGATCGTCTGCACAGGTATATTGAGGATTTTGTGTTGAGGATGCTGTAGTCAGCCATTTCCAGGATCATTAGGAAACGGTGTAATGTTGACCTAGACATGCCTTCCATGGGGACACTGAGGGCCGTGGCAGGAAGCACGCCTCTGAACGCCCTGCAGAGATGAGACTTCAACTTATAGAGCAGGAAACACAGATCTAGAGTTACGGAGTGATTTTTATAATGTCATGTACTGGACAAGGGGTGGAATGTAGGTAGGTTGGGAATGGGGAGGAGGGGTCGACTTAGACATCATACGTAAATCTGTAAATGTCATCAACCATTTTCCAAAAATTAAAACTTGCCCATAGGCTAGGCTTTATGAAAATGTTCGTATCTTGACTTAGAGCAGAGTTAGCCAGGTATCCACAAAACTAATAAAAACAAACAACATACTTAAACGTAGCCTCACCCCATAGGATTGTCTGGGATGACAGAAAAAGCAGATCTGTAGTTTCACCCCAGGGAGCTTCAGTGACAAGTATGGTGATGCCTGTCCCAAAGTGCAAAGACAAATCGGAAGAATGGTCAGAGAGCCATTCAGGGCACTATCTGGGCGATGAAAAAAGCCAGACACAGCCGCACACTCAGGATGGAGCTGCAGAAAGCGAACCGGCCGTGCAGGTCCCCGCTCCCTGGTGACCCTTCCCTTCTGATAGATGCCCTTCGACCACTGGTAGGCTGGATAAAGACACAAATACAAATTCGTCTCCCCTGCTGGATCTCAAACATTTTTGGAAATAAACCAATAGGCTTATGCCGATATGTAAATATTAACAATGGTGTTACCTGATAATTACGTGTCATTCTGTCTGCGAGAATTAAAGAAGACTTTCTGCTTGAGTTGCTGAAATGCCACCACTTTTCAAAGGATATCAAGTATGAATAAGTTCTATTACTTACAACAAGATGCAGGCTTTGTTTAGCTACAAAGAAGCACAGTGAAATTCTAATTTAAGTCAAAGAGTTTACTGAAGAAGACACAGCAGATACAGTATTCTTTAAGTTGTTAACCAATTTCTTACTGGCTATCCTGATACAGAAAAAGAAATCTTCAATAATAACTGCGTGCTCTTGTTTTTTGGACATCTATGAGGTTGCTGGAGATGACTGTAAATTTAGACATTTGGTAAGGGTGGGTCCAAGGGCAATGGACAAAAGGTCATCTGTCACAGCCCAAAGGGAAAAGCTTGCTAGTTCCTTCTGGAGCCCCTTCGGCTCCCTTTTGTGTTCCTGGGAACCCATGAGTCAGTCAGAAGATCTTCAACAGCATTGTCATGTCAAGACAAACACGCAAGTTCTTGAATAGAAAAGTGGGGGTTATGGCCTGACTCTGAGGCCATTGGCTAAGTGACCCTGAACAGGTCTCTCTTCGCCTCTCCACCAAAGCTTAGCTTGATTTTCTATAATGAAGCTAGTGTAATCTACTTCAGCAATTTGTTTGAGACCCAAATAATATTGTGTATGGAAAAATGCACAACACCATGGAGGGACATGAGTACATGATTTGTAAAAATCACTTGAAGTAACAGCTGGGTGCAGTGGCTCACACTTGCCATCCTAGCACTCTGGGAGGCCAGGGCGGGTGGATTGCTTGAGCTCAGGAGTTCAAGACCAGCCTGAGCAAGAGTGAGAACCCCATCTTTACTAAAAATAGAGAAACTAGCCAGGCACAGTGGCACATGCCTGTAGTCCCAGCTACTCGGGAGGTTGAGGCAGGAGGATTGCTCAAGCCCAAGAGTTTGAGGTTGCTGTGAGCTATGATGCCAAAGCACTCTACCCGGGATGACAGTGTGAGACTCTGTCTCAAAAAAAAAAAAAGTTAGAAGAAATGAATAAAAATGCTGTTTGAAATTGAGGCCTTCTAATAAGTGCTTTCCTTTGCCGTACCCTTATACACTTTCTGGTTTCTGAATTATCTGCAATCAAACTCAAGATTAGTTTCCACTTAGCAAATGACTTAGTTCTGTAATGTTAATGGTCACCTCAAATTTAACTGGGGTCTGAGTCAGATTGTGATACATCGAACAACCTGAAAGAAGTTGTCTCTGTAGGCACCTGATGAGCCACAAGGCAGGGTGATTTTACCACCAGAGAATGTTAAGGAGAGACTAAATCTTGTTACCCAGGTAGGAAACATTTTGAATATCTAATACCCTGTGCTTTAAAACTGAATACACATTTTTCTTCATTATATTTTAAAATAATTTTTGTTGCACAATATTTCTGAAAAATTAAAATTATGCAACCCCAGTACAGTAAAGAATAAACACCCCCATTTATCCTCTACCTCCAAATTTCCCTCATTATAGAATGTGAATGTGAGTATGTTCACCTTTCCGACATTATTTCTACGCATGTAGAAACAAATGGACTAGACCTGTGTAGATATTTCACAGCACAAAATGAAGTTAGAGTGAGCGAGTTGTGCAGCAATTTGCTTTCCCTCACGGAATAACATGCTGTGAGTACATGCACGCACCTCCCTCTCGTAACAGTGACTATGGGTAAGTCACCACCAATGCCGGCAGGATCCTCACTGAAAGCCAGCTTCCATTATAGCATAAATAATAAGCTTTCTGATTTAAAAGACAGGAGCATGTGCCTCAGGATGGGGAGGAGTGAGTGTAAAGCTGTCCAGTTGGAGAAGATTGGGCGAATCTGGCCAGGCTACCCCTGCAAGGCCTAGGCAAGAAAAGGAAATCTATGCCCAGATGCCAAGGCAGACCTCTTGACTCTTCTGAAAACAAGCAGTATTGGAAGGAAAGAGAAAGGGAAAAGAAGAAGGGAGTTATGTGTTCCAAACAGCTGTCATATACAAGCCACCGTATACACTCTACCCTCAAACCACACCCAAGGGCAACTCGCACCACAGGTCTGAGAGGCAGGTACTACTATTGCCCCGATCTGCAAATACACTGGAAGCTTACACAGGCCAGCGCCTCCAAGGCCCCTAAGAAGAGCCAAGGATGCAAGTACAAGCCCTGGTCTCCAAAGCCAAAACTTGAGCTCCTTCTTTAACCCCTGGGTGGGATTAAGTTGGACAACCCAGGCAAAGAACCTGTCTTACTGCCTACAAAATCAAAGTAGTTCAGGAAAATGTTTTCTCTCTTCCCCAATCTATAAATATAATTTGAAATGTTTGTAAATCCCCAGTTAGACACATGCAGCAGGAGGGGAGTGTTTTCTTCATAGTTACTACCACGGCACTCTGATCAGCCTCAGCAAGGCAGGAGGCCCAAACGTGGCAGTGGCTAAGACATGACATGCTTGAATTTTCAGAAAGAAAAACAGAGTTCTGTTGTGATTCTACTCATTTACTTATTAGTAGAATGAGAGTCTTTACCCTTTCAACTCACGGCTATGACAGAGAATCGTGGATAGCAAGTCTTCCTGTCAAAACAGCCCACAGGTATTTAGACTTCCAGTGAGTCAGAAATGTGTGAGCTGAAATTCCTCTGAAACCCACGGTGAGAAGGTGCTTACATCAGCTCCTGCTAAGCTCCCACTAAGCACCATGCCGATCGTGAGTAATCAGGGAGGTGTGCTCACTGTCATGCCGCACAGGTCAGTTGGGTTCTTGTGCAATGATTTGGGGAACAGCACTTGACCCCCAGCTACGAAAGTGGCCAACTGTCACACTCGTGCAGGAGCTTGGCCTGCCCTATTCACTACTGTGTTCCAGAATGACAGAGAGAGCCTGGGGACCAGGAACTGATGAACAAAGGAATTAATAAACTCAAAACTAATGTGGAGATTTGAATGCAGGTCCCACCTCTGCCACCAACAGCTGTGCTTTACACTGGAAATAAACACATAAATTAATAATCAAAGGAATGAAAAAATCAAGGAGGCGAGAGTTCCCTTCCCTCTTCACTTGGATATGATTTGGAATATTGTGTTGAGATCCAGACATCTTTTAAAAAATAGTATTTTTTATCAGGTTAACAAACCAAAACATCTCTTCTGGTGAACACTTACAATGCTAACCCCTCCTGAATCTTGTCATCTGGAAGAAATTTAAATGAATTGGAACCATCTCTTTCAGTGATTTTCCACTGGTGTGCTGTGAAAAATTTTTAAAGATCTTTAATTAAATTATTTCTGAAAGAAGTTCAAAGCACAGTAAGTACATTTTTTTAACCAACATGGAAGTTTCACTATAGGTTCAAGTGTGTCATGAAATAAAAAAGGTTGAAAAACCTCCATCTGAAGATCAAAACTTGAGAAAAGATGAGTAAAACTAAGTAAATTTGAGTAAAACTGTAGGACAGTCATAGGGAGGCTATGTCAAGGGATCGATTAGCCACCAACTGCATTTTGTAGATTTTGAACAATATCTGGATTATAATGCTTGGTTCTGGATCCAATTTTTAAATAAACTAATCTATCATTTCATTTATTACTGAAATGATAGATCCTCATGGCTAAATAAATAAATAAATCAAAAACAGAACCTCAAATACTGACAGATGAAATGTAAAAGTGTTCCCAACATCTTAATCTCATTCCTCAGAAAACTAATGTAAATAATTCAAAGTATTTTATCTATGCAAATATAACATATGTTGTGTATTTTTGAAGCTCATGTGGAATCAAGTTTTCATAATATGACCCCCTTTTTTTTTTTGAGACAGAGTTCAAGCCATTGCCCTGGGTAGAGTGCCCTGGTGTCACAGTTCACAGCAACCTCCAACTCTTGGGCTCAAGTGACCCTCTTGCCTCAGTTGTTCAATTTTTTCTATTTTTAATAGAGACTGGGCCTCCCTTTTTTGTTCAGGCTGGTCTCTATCTTGTGAGCTCAAGTAATTCACCTGCCTTGGCCTCCCAGAGTGCTATGATTACAGGTGTGAGCCACCACATCCAGCCATAATGTGACATTTTTACTGAAGATATTTTCTCTTTCTATATAATCCATTTATACAGTATTATGCGTCATCCTTGTTAATTGTTGTTAATATTCTTGTTAATATTCTACAGCATGAAGCTACAATAGTTTGACTTAATTCCCCTTTGATTATTTTAGTATATTTAATGTGCTTCTATTGATAAAAATTGTTTTCAGGTTTTTAAATTACAAATGACGCTGCCATAAACTCTTGATCGTTCACCATACAGTCAGATGAGAATATCCGTAATTTAAGTTCCTCTAGGTGGTGTGACGGGGTTGAGGGCACAGGTGTGCATGTGTGTTGTTGCCTCGTGTGTGTCAGACATCTCTGCATTGCCCCTTTAAATTGTGTGTTTCTCCACTCAACTAAGGACGTTCAAAATTTTTAATATTTCACTGGTGGCAAATGGTATCTTGTTTCAGTTTGCATTTCTTATTTTCTGAGTGAGGTCAAGTATGATTTCATGTTTATTGGAAATTAGTATTTCCTATTCTATGAACTACTAGTTTATGTTTTCAGCAGTTTTTCAGTAAGATTCTTTATCTTTTTTCTTTGTCTTATTGATCTCTAAGAGTTCTTTACATATTAAGAAAATTAGCACTTTGCCATAGGTATTATTACTGATTTGCCTTTTGACTTTGTTTATGGAATATTTTCATACAGCAGTGTTTTTATTTATGAAATTTTTAATGTTTGGGATTCATTGAGGGTACAAAGAATTAAGTTACACTGATTGCATTTGTTAGATAAAGTCCCCCTTGTACTTGTGTCCCACCCCTAAGATGTGTCCCATATACTGTGACCCTCATCCCTCTCCCTCCTCCCATCTCCCCATCCCTCATTCCCCTACCCCCCCCCTTGTACTAGCTCATCTACTGCTTCATATTAGCATTGAGTACAATGGATTTTACTCCCCCATTCTTGTGATGCTGTACTAAAAAGAATGTGTTCCATCTCCATCCAGGTTAATACAAAAGTCATCATCTTTTTAGTGGCTGAATAGTATTCCATGGCATACATATACCACAGCTTGTTAATCCATTCCTGGACTGGTGGGCATTTAGGTTGTTTCCACATTTTGACAACTATAAATTGAGCTGCAATAAACAATCTAGTGCAAATGTCCTTATGACAAAAGGATGTCTTTTCTTCTGGGTAGATGCCAAGAAATGGGATTGCAGGATCAAATGGGAGGTCTAGTTTGAGCTCTTTGAGGATTCTCCATACTTCCTTCCAAAAACGTTGTATTTGCCATCCCACCAGCAGTGTAAAAGTGTTCCCACCTCTGCACATGCACGCCAGCACCTGTAGCTTTGAGACTTTGTGATGTGGGCTATTCTCACTGGGGTTGGGGTTAGGTGAATTTAATGTTTGTGTTTTTATTATTTTAGGTTTTTTGTTGAATTTTCATGAAGTTGAACTTACTTCAGTTCTTTCCTTTATAATTCTGAGTTTTTGTAATTCGTGTTTTGCCTTTACCATGCCAAAATTATTATTTTTTAATTTTCCATTTAAAAAATATTTTAACATGACTTTCTATATTTAAATGTTTGCTTCATTTGCAAATTGTGTTGCTTTAGTAAGTGGAGGAGAGATCAAACTTCATATTCTCCAAAGCAGCTAGAAATATATCTCATTGTTATTTATTGATTAATCCATCTTTGCTGAATTGAGGGGCTGCTTTTATTATATCCTATTTTCTTCTGGATTTTTTATTTAGGTCTTGTATAGCACCAGACATTTTAATTTCTGGCAGATTACATAACTCTCTCCCCCACACCTCTACCTTTATTTTCTTCCCTAACATTTTTCTGATTGCTTAGGCACATTTATTTTTCCAGATAACAACTGTGTTTTTTGAGTAATGGGATTAAATCAAAGTAACATCTTTCCTTCATCAAAACCAGCATGATCCTTCATGCTTGGCTGTCCTTCCTGTGAAGCACAAGAAAGGTCGTATGCAAAGCTCTTTCCACCTGGGGTCCCCCCATCCACATCTCCTTTGCTGCTGCGGTTACCTTGCTTTCTCATTCACTGTCACTTGCTAACTGGGATCACGTCACTAGACATTTCAGTACACTTAACATCACTCGATTACAGAAAAAAAGCAAAAAAAAAAAATTGGCCCTATTTCCCCCTCCTGCTTTGGCCCCACTTGGACTCCTTACGAGTTGTTATATCCACTGTCGCCATTTTCTCATATCCCCTCCTCTCCTCGGCCGCTCCATTGGGCCTTCCACTGCAGCACTCTTCGAAGCAACTTTTATCAAGGTCACCAACATCCTCCTCTGACAACTTTACCGTCAGTTCTCTGTTCTCACCCTAGTTGAACCTCAGTATCTTCGTTTCACACAAGTGATCACTCTTTCTTTCTTGATTTATTTTCTTCAGTGGCTTTCGGGTCATCACACTCTCTTGCCTTTCCTCCAGCCTCAGCGCTCACTCCTTCAACGTTGTCTCTGCTGTCTAATCTCTTAAATCTAATCGCCAGTTTAGGGGCACTTCAGGCCTCTGTCTTTCCTCTTCCCTCTTCCTCCATCTCCTCGCCTTTCCTTCCCTTCCTCCATTTCCCTAATGCTCTATTATTAGGTCATTCAATAGGAAATGCCTAATTTGAATCAAAAGCTTAGTTTATAACATCTCAACCAATAAGGAGTACAATTATTCAAAGTATGCACCAAAGCTATCGAACTAGTTTTGCCATCTTAATGGCAACTTGTTTGTGCCAGCAGCAAAGAAGCCAGGAGAGAGAGTCATATGAAATCATGAAAGGTGTTTTCCATGGTTTGTTGAGAATTGAATATTTTTCCTTGCAAAAAGTGGTCCAAACTGGAAGGACTGGTAGTCAGTTGGAGCAAGGTCTGGTGAATATGGCGGATGACCGAGAGTTTCCAAGTCCAGCTTCTGTAGTTTGAGCAGCATTGTTTGTGTGACGTGGGGTTGAGCATGGTCTTGTGAGAGGATTGGCCTGTCTCTACTGACCAATCTCAGCTGCTTAATCACAAACATCCTCATCATTTCATCCAGATGGTTGCAGTAGACATCTGCTATAATCTATTGACCAGGATTCATGAAGCTGTAGGGGCTAATACCAGAGCTTGACTGCCAAAAAGATACCATCGGCTTTCATTGATAAATATTCTGTTTGGAACTGTGTTTTGCCACTTCATCTTTATCCAGCCTTTGTGCAGAATGTTTGTGAATGTCATAACGAATCCATTTTTCATCACACATAACAGTACAGTGTAGAAATGATTCACTGTTATGTCATGACAGCAAAGAAAGGCAAGCTTCTAGACAAGTTCTCTTCTGACTCTTTTATTTGTTTATTTACTTTTGAGACAGAGTCTTACTCTGTTGCCATCCTTAGAGTGCCGCGACATCACAGCTCACAGCAACTTTAAGCTCTTGGGCTGAAGCAATTCCCTTGCCTCAGCCTCCCAAGAAGTTAGGACTATAGACACTCCCCACAAGGCCCAGCTATTTTTTGTTGCAGTTGTCATTGTTGTTTAGCTGGCCCAGGCTGGGTTCGAACCAGCCAGCCTTGATGTATGTGGCTGACACCCTACCCACTGAGCTACAGGCACCGCCCTCTTCTAACTTTTATTGAATTCATGCAGAACCATCTATTCAGCTTCTTTACCTTGCCTATTTGTTTCACATGGTCTGATATTATTGGACTAGTAATGTCAGAACTTGCTGCTAATTCACACATCTGTTGAGATGGATTCACTTCCCCTATAGCATTCAGCTCTTTATCCACCTTGCCCTCAGGTCACCCACGTGGCTCATTTTCAAGATTAACTTCACTAGAATGGAGCTTCTTGAACATCAACATTCTATGGATTCATTGTCCACGTCCTTCCCAAATATTTTGTTGATATTTCAAGCTGTCTGCACTGCACTGGTTCTATCATGGAACTCATGTATGAAAATAACATGAATTTCTGGCTTATTCATGGTTTCACAAAAATTGCTCTTAAAAAAATTGAAAAACTCGTAAGTCAAATGTGCATTTGAAAGAATGAGGATGTCAAAATGAAAATATCTGTGATACCAGTTGGCAAACTTAGTACTTAAACAAATCAGACGTTCATACTTAATCACCTATATTGTCTTCTTTTTTCTATCTACTGGATCTTACCAGTCCTAGGCCTTGTGATACTCTATTTATCCACCTCTGATCTCTCCCTCCAGGCTCCAGAGCCCTCTCTCCAATGGTCTACACACAATCTCTGCTTGGATGTCTGATAAGGCACTGCAGACCCAATCTGGCCAAGACAGAACTCATGTTTCCTACCCTCAATTCCCATTTGCTGCTTTACAGTCTTATGCAGAAGTGCGATGGCAGCCCTACTCTTCTCCCCTTGGTAAGGCCACAGTCTTTGTCACCATCCTTGGCCTCCCTCTTCCCTTCCTACTCCCTGTCCAATCCATCAGCCATATCGGTCAGCACCATCTGTAAGATACGATACAAAGCCCGAGCCTCATCCCCATTCCTCTGCTGCTACTATAGAGTGAGCTTTCATTTTCTCCATCCTGGGTTTGAACTGATCTGTTTCCATTCTTTCCTCCCAGCCCTGCAATGGCTTCCTCACATGGCAAACAGTAATCTTCTCAAATCAGACCCTCTCGCTACTCAGCTTAAAATGCTCTGAGGAAATCCAGCTGCTTACTCTGGAGTTTAGGCTCCACAGGAGCTGACTTTTGATTGTCTGGCCACCTCACTCCTTAGCTTCACTCTCAACCAACCTACTCCAGCAACTTTTCCCTCCTTACAATCTCTTCAACCCAACGGGCTATCTCGGAACCTTTGTTTCTGCTGATCCTTACAGGAGCACTCTCTGCCAGTGGACAGTCGGGTCTTTTCTTTTCCTTTCTTTTCTTTTTGAGACCAAGTCTCACTATGTCGCCCTCAATAGAGTTCTGTGATGTCACAGCTCACAGCAACCTCAAACTCTTGGACTTAAGTTCTTCTTCTCTTGCCTCAGCCTCCCAAGTATCTGGGACTACAGGCGCCCACCACAACATCCAGCTATTTTTTTTGTCATAGTTGTCATTGTTGTTTCTTTAGCAGGCCCAGGCCAGTTTTGAACCCGCCAGCCCCAGTGTATGTGGCCAGTGCCTTAATCACTGAGTTACAGGCGCCAAGCCAAGGTTGAGTCTTTTCTCATCTTTAAGGTTTTAGCTGAAATGTCACCTCTGCAAGAGACTCTCCAGCTACCCTAACTGGAGCAGTGTCCCTCCACACCCACACATCTGTCACCCAGTCATTCTCCCTATAGGACACTGCCACACTGTATTTTCCTCTTGCTTAAAGATTTCTTAAAGAATAACAAATATTTTTGCCTTTCTCCACTAAAATGGAAACCCCATGAGGGAGCAATTTTGTCTGTCATATAGATGTATTCACAGTAGCTAGAATAGTGCCTGAGACATAGTAAGTTTGTAGTAAGTTGGATGAGTTTTGACAGTTGTACAGAAAAAAATTGTAACCTATAACATTTAGAATTTAGATATTTAGCAATTGGGGTTACCTAGAATTTATATATTACTGTAAGACAATACAACACCTCTAACAATAAGTCTTGACCAAGAACAATGAATGTCTTTCCAATTATCCAAGTATCTAGTTTTCAATCAAAATTGTTATAGCCCTATTCTAGGAGAACCTTATTTTTAGATTAATATTTAGCTGGAAGAAGCAAATGCTCGGGGCTATGATGACATTCACACCAAACACAAAGTCAAGGAGAAGAAGAAATTAATTTATTCATCATAAGACCAAAATTTGACGGGAGTTAAAGCAAACAAACTTCTAGCTCAAAGTAGCAATTTCCAAAAATTAGAACTGTTCTCGTCAGGGTGAGCTGCCTCATGAGGGGGTGAGCTCTTCATTGCCGGAACCGCAGAAATCCCTAAATCTACGGAAGTTTGTGCTAGAAGGCATCATATTTCCACTACAAGCCTCTTCCAGTTTGATACATTTCAACAAAACTAAATCAATCCCAACTTCCCCCAGCCAAAAATATTTCAGAGGTTCTGCAACTGAGTGATTTCATGGTACATTTCATGGAGCGTACAGAGTGCATGGTATAGATCAGGTGTAATGATCAGGACTCTGGTGAAGTCCAGACTCCACTCGTTTCCAGCTCTGCCCTATGAATTATATTTCCTTCTGCTAAATAAATCTTTAAAACTGGATTCTCCTAGAACCTAGCTTTTCTAAAATATTTCACTTTACTAAGACAACATGAGACAGAGGGTGTTAAAGTCCAAAACTACTTGGTATTTTCCTTAAGAAATCAGATGACAAAGCTGAACAGCCAACAGGTTTTGCAAGATGTTACCTGCCTCTGCAAGTTGCTGCTTTTCAACGAGGCTAAATCAAATAGTGGGAGGCTCTACGGAAGAAGTTTTGCCCAAAGTTGTTACTACTGACCTGCAAACCCGTATCTTTTTTTTTTTTTCCTTTTGCTGCCTCCAAAACCTTGAACCATTCACACTGGAAAAAAGACTGAAAGAGGAAGTAATAATGATAGGAGCCTCGCTTGCTGTTATCATCATTTGAAAGAAATGATATTGTTTGCCAAAGGTCCAAGGCTGTGGAGCTAAACCACAATTCTAGGTAGCTCAGCAAGGCTTACCAGAAAGCAGAGAGTGCTCTTCTTTGTTCCGGGATTTTATGGAAAGAAATCATTTCACAGCTTGTATGGATTCTGCAAAGGCCTCAAGCTAGAAAGCGTGAGGTGACCTGCGGGAGGCATGCAGGGGTCACCTGGAGGATATGAGATGTCTCTTCAGGCTGGTGGATTACACTTACGACCTCTCACAATGTGACTGCCACTCTGACCTTGCCACTCAAGTCCAGGGCTCTTATAAGCAAGAGATTCTGAACCAACCTGCACTCATGTGGCACGATGTCACTCATTTGTCAATCCAGAATTCAAAGAGAAAAGAGACCACCCAATCCTCAAAAAAAGTTGTTACACATTGGAGTGATTTAAAGCCATATTTTATACAACAAAGTCTTCTCTTAGGAAGTATGCAGGGATTTTAGGCACTGTCAGCAGCCTAGAAAATCTGCCAAACTGGCTTCATGGAATTTCTAGAAGCTCATTCAGAGCTTTGAATGACATTTCCTTACGTGCATACCACAGGCTATGGTTTTTAGGCACAGTCAGGATTATAAGAAAAAATCCTCTTCAAAACTCTGTTAAACAGAGTGACTGTGTATGTCTGACATGATAAGAAAGACACAAGTCACCTGAGACCCGAGGCGCTTGCCTTTAAGATTTGTTCTACAACATTCATTTCAGGAAAAGCAGGATAATACAATGTTCCCTAACTGTTCACGTCTGCTCCAAAGGAAACCCAGCGTGCCAGCTCTCCAGCTTCGGCACAAGGTCTCCCAGCACCCTGGGGACTCGTGTCCTTTTCTTCTTAAGTTTTCACCTCCCGACTTCAGTTTCTTTGCTTATAAAATGAAGGTAACACTGCCTTACTCTGTACTTAACAAGGACAATGGGAGGGGCTAAGAAAATAATCTATTTGGAGATACTTTAAAGAATTGTAAAGCACCATTCAAATACAGAATGATATGATTACGTAGGACTTGGATTTCATTGTAGAACTTTTGTTTTTGTTTTTGTCCTGTATCTTCTGTAGAAAGGGAAGAGGTGTGGGGAATAAATGACCTACTAAGCTCTAGCCATCCCTACGATATGACCCTTTTCTGCAAAGGAGGATGTGATGTGTGACACACAATGAGGTTCTGGGGGTGTGGCCTGTAGAATCTGGTCTGGCTACTTTTTACGCATATCCGGATATGATAAACAGGTATAAAAAGTTAGCACACGTCCCAGAATTCAACTACAAAAACTGGGAAACACGGCTCGGCGCCTTTGGCTCAAGCAGCTAAGGCGCCAGCTGCATACACCGGAGCTGTCGGGTTCGAATCTCCAGCCCGGGCCCACCAAACAACAATGATGGCTGCAACCAAAAAATAGGCAGGCGTTGTGGCAGGTGCCTGTGGTCCCAGCTACTTGGGAGGTGGAGGCAGGAGACTTGCTTGAGCCCAGGAGTTGGAGGTTGCTGTGAGCTGTGATGCCACGGCACTCTACCCAGGGGGACAGGTTGGGGCTCTGTCTCAAAAAAACCTCAAAAAACAAAAAACTGTGAAACACATGGGTTGGTTCAAAATATTTCCTAAGAGGTGATTCCAAATTAAAAATATCAAAAGTACAATATTTACATATGAATTCTTGTTTGAATTCTTGCTGCCTGCCTCACACTTTCAGCAGTTTTGGATGCACAGGCAAAATTAGAAATTACCTTATGAAGGTAATCAGACTCAGATTATCAACAGATAGGCTGACTAACTGTTTTTAGCAACTTTCACATGGTATTTAGAGTACCCATCATGATTGTGAATAAAAATTATAGTCACAGAATAAAATTATTCAGTCTCAGGAGAAATGTCAAAAATAATTCCATCTCTTTGTTTTTAGACGAAAATGCCAAGATTCAGAGATGTTAATTGACTTGACTAAAGACACACAGCAGATCGGTATAGAGGAAGGATGTCTGAGTACTTACCTCTCCTGGCGTGCAGCCCACGGCTTGTTGCACCGCATGGTACCTTAGCCCAAGGTAAGAAATATTTAATCGAGGGCTAATGATGAAAGACAATGAAGACATATTGTATTTCTTCTCTGGATTTCTTCATATATCACTGCAGCACTTAGGAACTCAGATAATTATACTGTGAGCAGACAAGTGACAGGAGAGCAAAACACCTCCTCTAATTCCTAGCCCTCTGTCAGATGCAGAGGATGTGGCAAATTGCTACCTGTGGGCTTCTGGAGGCAGGTGGGAGAGGGGCCTTACTTGTACAAAGAAGCAGTCTTGGCACCTCCCTTTGTAAGACATAAATTTAAGACTTGGGTAGATTTCGGGGATGGGAGGTAAGAGAGAGAATGACCTTAGCCTCAGGTCTTGGACTGAACATATTCTTTCCTCAGTTCCTATCAAATTAACTTGAGCCCCAAACAAGTCCATCCACTGGGAAGCAGAGCCGGATGGGGAGCGGCGAGGTTGATCAGCAGTTACTTAAACTCTCCGGGTTCTCTATTATCTAATTCAGCTTCTCTCTTCATAATGAAGATCAAATTATAGCCAGGATTCTGGTTTGCTGAAAAGAGAGAGAGATCATAGAGACGTATCATTTTACAGAGGACAATACCAGCAATTTCTGAATGAATCTGGCAGCTAAGCCTGGCAATTATTTGGACTAGCAATCACTGGTTCCTTGGGGATGGAGGAGCTGGGGGCCTTCACAAAGGGCAGAGCTACGGTGGCATCCAGGAGCAGAAATCATGGGTCCTGCTACTCCCTCCAGCACGCACTATTAAGTCATAATATATATTTTTTTAATTCCAACATGCGATCGTGAAGAGAAAGAAAACTCACCATATTCACACAAATGTTAATTTTCTTCTTAAAACCATGTGGAAGAAACCTGCCTTCCCGGAATAAGAAGCCGTGGAAACATTGTGTACATTAAAATGTTTGAAGCTGTTAGTTTATAAGGTGAAAAATGTGGAGTTCTTTTAATTATAAAGAAATTCGGTGTCACTTAGGAAAAAAGGATCTATGAAATAACTAATTCGAGCCAGACGCCTAGAAAAATTGAGTTCACTGTCCTTTCCCCAACATATGTGAGTAGAGGAGGCGTCTGTGTCACCTGTGCTGAGTGTGGCCAGTGGATAGAAAATGAAACTGGATTCTGATTCCACACCAGGAAGAATTTCCTAATGATTAACACTGTATGAAAATGTATGGATTCCACTGAAGGTCTCCACGGCTGAAGACTTTAAAGGACAAGGGGATGACCCTGAGATGGGGCAGTGACCTCTCAATGCCGCCATCGAATTTTCTAAAACCTTTGCTTTATCGCTAAGAAATACTTCTCCATGTCCGTAGCTTTTGTGATTTAAAAATCATGGACTCTTACAAATACATATTCAACATCTCTTCAAATACAATAAGGGAAAAATGAACCTAAAAGCAATGGCTTTAGAAAAGAAGGTTTTTATTTAAAAAAAAAAAGTCTTATCTGCGCATCCCTTCTTTCAAGGGAATCTTGTAAAATGATTCAAAGTTGTGAATAATGACTGAGCCTTCAGTCCCTCGGCCTTCCGCTGGTTTTGGCCTTGAGGTGGGGGTGCCCCCTTTGCCTGAAAGCCAGTGTAATCACATCGTTCTGCAGTGGAAATAGTTGATGGAGGCAGCCAGCCCCTTTGCCACGTTTCCGCAGAGCAGTGTAAATGTTAGTAGGTCACAATGGGACAGACAAAGAGAATTGCACAAGCAATCTGTTTATTCTTCAGATTATAAAACTCCTTTCAGGGCCACATTAAAGGAATACACGTTTGGCCCAGAGAAAGCAACCATTACTTGGGAAAACCAGAACAGGGTTCTTTCAGACCATGGGGGAAGGATGGTGAGTTGTCCCCTCTGCCCCGCAGGTGGGGAGAGAAAGTAGAAATCTGCTTCAAAGGCTAATGTCACACATACAAAATGCGAAATTGGTATGGGGGACAAAAAGACCGGCCCCATTGGAGAAAGTGGCCTTTAACATTTTTTAAGCCACATAATATATAAATTGGAACAAAACCAAAGAATAGGAAATGTTCTGATTATTGTACCGTGGTGCTATATGTTAAATTGCACACACCCAAAGAAACTTAAAAATATCCGAGAGGCACCTGTGCCCTTGAGTTTCGGGACTTGGCTGCCATCTGAATCAGACTTCTGTGGGCTGCCGCCGCTCACTGCCGTTTCAGGTACCCCTTCTGTCTGCGTCTCTCTCTGTCTTCACTCCTTTCTCAGACCTCTCCCCACAGGCTATTTCTTCTGCTTGGAAAACTTGTCCTCTTTTGTCTTATTCTTCACATCGCAGCTCAAATGTCCCTTCTTCCACAGAAAGCCTTTCTTTGGTGGCTGTTTCATTCTCTCCTGGACAATCTGTCTCTATCTAATGGGACATGCCACGTTATGAAATGATCTTTTCATTTGTGTGTTTGCTCACCGTCTCACTCCCATCAGCTCCTCAGGGCCAGAGACTGTCAGCTGCATTTCCCTCTCGGTCTCCAGGCCAGTATGTGCCTAAAGAAATGTTTATCCAAAGAGAAATGAAAGTCAGAATAAGATCAGAACAGTAATGAGCGAGGAGGGCCCTGGGCTCCCACCGTGGGTGCCCAGCACTGCCTCCTGTGCCCCAGCAGGCGGGCACGGGCACACTGTGAGGCCTGACACTCTAGATTACGAGTGCAGGGTTCTGTGACTTCCAAGGGTTCAAACAGCTCGATCTTTTCCAGTTCTCTCCTACCTGTTCAACCTGCATGACTCAGGCTGTTCTGCCACACATGGCCTATTGCCCTGGCCAGACATTAGTGTAGAGTGTGACCACAGACTCCATGCTTGTTTATATCTATCTGCCCAGCAGAACATGTTCTTTTGCTTTCAGAGAAATCCTTTGTTTATTAAAATATCACATACACAAGCAGACAAATGAATGTGCCTATACATAGAATTGCATCTGTCATGGAAGTAGCTTGAGGGACCCTCTGACCAGTCAGAAACTGGCCCTGTGTGTGTCTTCTTCCCAGCCCTAATCACGGATGAAATTTGAGATTTGTGATTGTGATTATTTGTTTAATATCTGTAAGGCTCAAATAGTTAGAAGCTGCCTGAAGGTGGGTGTGTCTGCTATTGTTACCACTGTTTCCCGGCACAAAGCCCCAGAGAGAGACGGTGAGCTGAGGAATGAATGAATGAATGAAGGCTGCACTCCTCCTGGGCTGGCCTCCACCCCTCACGTGCTGTCGCCTTTGCATAAGTTTACCTTGCTCGTGTTCACTGTCACATCTGAGAAAAGAGTGACATCACTCTGAACACTTCTTAGTATGGTTTTAAGGCTCAAGTGGCACAAATGACATGAAATTCTACTAAAATGTAAACTACCATGCCAGGAACTCCTCTTGCTCCTGGGGATGTAGACAGGGGCAGTGGAACAGAAAGCAGGTCTGAGATCAGGTGTGACCCAGAAGCAAGTTAGAGCCAAGGCAGGAAAGGGATTGAACCTAAGTCCTAACTCCGGGAAACCCAGATTATCGGGATCACTCACTAGCTCTGTTTGTGCAGGAACTCCCTACACCACTAGGGAAGAAAGTGAAGAAAACGTAGACGTCTTAGCAACCCCTGGTCGACGCTCCTGGGGAGAGAAAGACCACCCTGGCATCATGAGTCCAGAGAGCTCAGTCCTGATTTTTCCATTCAAGGTTGGCGTGAGATTATGGTGGATGGTGACCTGGATCCCACTTAGCTGGACGTTAGAAAAACTTAAATTTCTTTAATCAAATGAATGGTAAAAAAGAGTAAGGTTACCTGTGGGGTAAGAGATGTTTTACAGCTTTAATTATTTGATAATAATAAATAGTACTATTCATTGTCTAGTATGTTTAGTAACTTTACATATCTCTAACATCAGCTCTATGAAGTAAGGGTCTCTCTTTACATTTCACAGATGAAGAAATTGAGACTCAGAGAGGTCAAGCGATTTGCCCAGGATCACACAGCTAGGTGGCAGAGCTGGGTGCCATACTTAGGACTGCCTGATTTCAAACCTTATGCTCTTTCTACTGTCTCTCAAAACAAACCTCCAGCTGGAGACCAGACCATTGTAGCTACATAATTTGCACAGCCCAGCGTGAATTGGAAAATGCAGGGTCCCTTGTATTTATTAAGCGCTTGAAGGCAGCAGAGCAGTAAGCCCAGAGTGGGGCCTTTCTGAGTATGGGGCCCTGTGTTGCAGAGGTTTGGGGTTCAACCAGGCCTACAAAGTATTAAAGTTGGCTAAAAAGGATACAATATCTAAGACCCCATTTCTTTTTTTATTTCTTATTATTTATTTATTTATTTTTGGGGGAGAGAGTCTCACTATGTCACCCTTGGTAGAGTGCCGTGGCATCACAGCTCACAGAAACCTCAAACTCTTGGGCTTAAGTGACCCTCTTGCCTCATCCTCCCAAGTAGCTGGGACTACAGGTGCCCCCAGAACGCCTGGCTATTTTTTTGGTAGCAGTTATCATTGTTCTTTAGCAGGGCTGGGATGGGCTCAAACCCGCCAGCCTCCATGTATGTGGCCGGCACCTTACTCATTGAGCTGTGGGCACCCAGCCTTATTATTTATTTATTTATTTTTAATTTTTTGAGACAAAGCCTCCCTCTGTCACCCTGTGCTAGAGCACAGGGGCATCATCTTAGTTCCCAGCAACCTTAAACTCCTGGACTCAAGCCATCGTGCCTCAGCCTCCCAAGTAGCTGGGACTACAGGTGCCACCACAATGCCTGGCTAAGTTTTCTATTTTTAGTAGAGATGTGGTCTCATCCTTGGATGCTAGCAGCATAGGCATGAGCAACCCACTTCTTGACAGTTCTGAGGACCCCTGTGGCTGGAGCTTTGGCCAGAGAAGTAGAGACAATGGTGGGAAGGCAGGGCAAATCATAGCGGCACAGGAAGAGACAGAGGGAAGTGCCATGGGAGGGAAGCAGGTCATCACTGCTGCACCTGCCAGGGGCCTGCGCTGCCTGGGACTGCAACCCACGGGAGGGGCCCCGGGGCCCAGCATCCTGGGAGCAGCTTCACTGAGGGGGAATCTGGCCCATGGACATCCCCATCCACACCCTCGATTATCCCCAAGGTGGATCCCCTGGAGAAACAAGATAGGCAACTTATGATGTAAACACACAAATATTCGGAGAGAATGAAGAGGCAAAATTCCCATGAGAAACCAAATAAGAAACCTCCACTTGTAAAAACTCAAGTTACGTAGGGGCAGAGCCAACACCACAGGGCTGAGTCTGGTTCCACAGTCACAGCCAAGAAAGCAAGATAATCCAGAGGAAGAAGTTGTCGCAAGAACAGATGGAACTCATCCCTCGAATGCTAGGACTGACCCAGTTCTCTGGGCACCGAGAATTCAATTCTTTATGGAAACGTATGTATTTTTAATACTACCACAAAAATTATTCATGCTACTCAAGAAACCAAGAAAAACAGGGAATCACGGTTACATAAAAAAGCAGTCATCATTCTATCACTCCATGATAACTCCCGCTAATTTGGCCTTTTGATATATCTGCTTTCAGATACTCAGGTGATGGGTGCATTAAAAGCCCCAACTTAAGCATGGTAAAAGGTACCCACGTACCAAAAACATTCCTACTCCCTTAATACTTTGAAATAAAAATAGTTTATTATATACTACTGCACATTATGTAGGCAGTTGTTTTTAAGCATGACTTTCTTTTAATCTTAGCAATATATCATGAGTTCCCCCGTGCTAAATATTGTTCTATTTGATTTTTAAATAGCTGCATAATCACTCATCAAAGAAATCCTTTTTGAAAAGTTTCCTCCTTTTTTTGTGCTTATAAACAATGCTAATACAAACATCTTTTGCATATACATCTGCTTTCACCAGTCAATTATTTCTTCTTGACGTTTCTCAGAAAACATTTCCATCTGGTGATATTTTCTGTCTCCACTCTTAGGAAAAGTCCCGGAAAGAAAGTGTTAATGATGGTGCGGCCGTACCTGGAGGGTTCACCTGCTTCGTGTTCCTAGCACTTCACCTGGACATCTTTTACAGCATTTAATACTCTCGACTTTCTTGTTATTTATCCTGTAACTGGATATCCCTCAGAGGAGAGGGCACGTGAGACTCATCCCTGTATCCCCCAGGGCCTTGTCCATATCGGTGCTCCATAAATGTTTACTCAATAGCTGAACACTTCCTCAACTCCTGTAGCCCAGTCCTAATTCCAAGCCCGGCCAACTTCCCTCCATAATTGATGTGACATTTCCTTCACAGTTGAAGGATTGAAGCGGAGGAATATGTCCTGAGGGGGTCAATTAGTTCCTTTGATGCATCTACCACCAGGTGACCAAAGGTGGGTCTTTTGAGAAATTTAGCAGGAAAAGTGGTTTAGGATTTCCAAGGGAGACATAGAGGAGTTAAGGAGGCCAGGTTTATAGTCTGTGCTCTCCCGAAACGACTTGACGTCTTAGAGACAAAATTAATTACCGTTTTCATATTCAGCAAAGCATTGCTAAACAAAAAAGCATTGCTAGGCTTACTTCTACAGACCACTGTCACATAAAAGGAGAAAAAGTGATCTCAAGCTCCAGTGGGTACGGCCTCTTCTTAAATGTGATGAAAACTCTTGTTCTTGGCTTTTTCTACTTCTCTGCAAAGGCTGCCTTGGGCTTTTCCCCACTTCAGCCTTGAAATATTCTGAGTTGTTTGCAGTTGTTAAAAGTATAAAGTCACATTTTGTCTCTTCGGAGTAATAACTTCTCTTAGGCAGCTCTCACGAGTATTATGTACTGATTCATTTTAACACCACCTCCTTCCCTGGACTGACCTCCTGCTTGGGACCATGCTCCGTGCTTCCTGCTAGGTGGTAGCTCATGTTGGAAGCTGGGGTGCAAAAGTGAATGAAGCAAGGCCCCCCACTGCGCTCCTGAACTGTCAGAGGTGGGAGAGACATCCCAATAGGTCAGCACCAGGCAGGGCAGCTCTGAGATGGTCTTAGTAAACCCACTTCCGTTCTCTCCAGGTGACTGAGACTGTTTACTCAGACTTTGAAAGCTATTGTTTTAAAGCTAGAAGAGTTAGCATCTTTTGCTAAAAAGGGGGGGGGAACCCACTCAGTACAATAAAGGCAATTGGGTAAACAAATCAGATTTCTGCACATACATGCTTCACCATTTAATATATCTGGGGAGAATGTCGCAGGAGTTACAATTCCTCCCTGCGGCCAATTCAACTCAGCCCTTCCTTCCTAGCAAGGGAAATAGGATTCAGGACAAGGGCCAGAGGCTTTGAGGGAATCCCAAGGGGTAGAAAGGCAAAGGTCCACACCCATATTCCCAGGTCCCTGAGGGTTGTTTTTCTCCCCTTAATCCCCAAATCTCCACCCTTAGGGGAGGAGTAAGGGAAGGAGTCAGGGAAGACCGATCTTTGAATTTTGGCTGAACCTTAGTCTTTGGTCTCAGCTAAGTCACATCACCTCTGAGCACAGGGTAGCACCTGGCACACTCAGTCTGGAGTGACAACAACGGTGTGATTCCAGAAGTGAGTGAGAGCAGGTGGTCTGTGGCCAGACTGCTTGGGGTCAAATCTTATTCACCATTACAAGCTCCGTGTAACCTTGGGCAGGTCATTTCAGTTCTCTGGGCTTCTCATAGATTGTAAAGGTCAAATGTATTAATATACATACAGTGCCTAGAATAAAGTTAACTCTTTTTTTTTTTTGGCAGTTTTTGGCCAGGGCCGGGTTTGAACCCACTACCTCTGGTATATGGGGCTGGTGCCTTACTCCTTTGAGCCACCGGTGCCGCCCCATAAAATTAACTCTTAATGTGATGATTAGACTATTGCTGCTGGCAGAAATCATAACAGTGCTGGTGGGGGTGATTGCTGCAACAGTCTGTGTCATAGCCTCACATCTTGTCTACTTATATTTAATTACCTCTGGTTAATTCCACTAGAATTTGAAGAGCCTAAATTCCTTGCATCTTTCCTTAGTAATGACAATAACTTTTGTGGAGCACTTCCCATGCATCAGACAATTCTAAGAACACTGGAAGCTCTGGCTCACTTAATTCTCATAACAATGCCAGCAGGAGATGGCAACTTTGCGGAGATGGCAAATAAGTTAAAGGGACAGTAAGGAGCTTGTCCAAGAGCCCATCACTAACAAGCAGACTGGCTGCAGGCCCACATATTAACTCTTAACTGATAAGATAAACCCAACTCATTGCTGCATCTTGCCGGGGCTTGATTTCTTCCTGTGAACAGCCAGTACCTAGCCAATATTACTTGCACTTCCAAATGCCGGCTGTCCTGTATAATCTCAAGGTGCTATTGTATGTAAAAAGTGTTCAAAAAAGACCAGAGTTTCTGCCACTGAAGATCATGGTATTTTGAGAATTTGGCCGAGCATTTCTTTCTGGCCCAGTGTTGGGATAAGAGGGAGTGCTCCTGTTTGCATTAGCCAAAGGATTGTGAACTATTATCTTACCTTGTTATCTGAGCTGCTGGTGCACAAGGAAGTTTCCTTTGCTAATGGTTGAACTGCTCTTCAGATAAAGGCCGCTCCTGGATCTCCACAGCACTAATTAATCAGCTGCTAAAACAGTAGTTGATAAAGACAGGCTTACTTAAAGTTCGAATTGCCTGTAATCAGAGATAACCAGCAATTCCCTTTTGGCAATGAGATATGAAAACAGCAGAATGATCTGTTATCAAAGGGAAGGTAGCACTCACATGAAAAATGGGGTGCAAAAAATAGTTAAAGCAACATTCCAATTGGAAAAAATAAGCATATAATTCTTTCTTTTAACCTGTGTTGGCAGAGTGAAGATGTTAAAAAAACACATACACGCATAAATATGAAAACGTGAGTACACGGATGCCACAGTGTAAATTAGGTGAGCAGAGTCAGGGAGGATTTCAGGAAGATGGTCACAATAGAATGTGTGACATGTGGCCACCATTTCCCTTTGACGGCTCCTTATTTGTCCAGCACTGATTATTATTTTTTGAGACAGAATCTCACTATATCGCCCTCGGTACAGTGCCATGGCATCACAGCTCACAGCAACCTCAAACTCTTGGGCTTAAGCGATTCTCTTACCTCAGCCTCCCAAGTAGCTGGGACTATAGGCGCCCACCACAACACCCAGCTATTTTTTGGTTATAGTTGTCAGCGCCCACCACAATGCCCAGCTATTTTTTGGTTATACTTGTCACTGTTGTTTGGCAGGCCCGGGCTGGGTTTGAACCCGCCAGCCCCAGTGTATGTGGCTGGCGCCCTAGCCGCTGAGCTATGGGCACTAAGCCAGCACTGATTTTTTTTTTTTAATTTCAGATTAATGAGGGTACAGGTGATTGGGTTACAACCCTTGCGTTTGTTAGGTACAGTCCCTGTCGTAGTTGTGTCCTGCACCCAAGAGGTGTGTCATATACCACTCCTCCCTCCCTTCTCCCTCCTTTGAACTGAATTGAGTTTTTCTCATGTGGGCTTGTATTATTCATCCACTGGCTTCATATTAGCACTGATTACTTTTTAAAATTAAATTTGAAAGTTGATTTTTCTCAGAGGCAAAGGACAGGATTTAAAAAAAATTTTTAAAGAAGTCCTCTGAAAAAATAGCCTATGTTAGAGGAATGAAAATAGACTTCTCAGAGAAAATGCTTGGATGAAATGTGAAAATAAAGCCTGTACATTGGTGTGGACGTTAGTAACAGCTTTCCAATAGGCCAGAGGGAAGGGAAGGGGGTAAACGGAGAGGGAAGGCAATTCCTTTCCCTGGGATGAGGTTTGGGGAGGCGCAGGCAGGGAGAAGCATGAAGTATGATGTCATCCCCAAACCCCTCTATCTCGGACATGTCGGTTCCAGAGTGTGAGGACTACGTTTTAAATTTTTATAGAGACCCAAGCTGGAGCTATAAGCAAAAACAAATATAACTTGGAAAATAAATTATGACATGGAGATGAATTTTCCTAAGTGAGTCTGCTGCTAGTAACATCCCGTACATGGTCTTTTGAGTTTACTCGGTTTCCTAAGCTTAGTATAGTGAAATGGAAAGATCAATGGGTCTGAAATCTGGTAACCTAATTACAGAGTAATAATTGTTATGGAAACTAATAACTGAAACTAAATACATGAACTTAAATTGACTAAAACTTGAATACATAATCTCTGAGACTCAGTTTCCTCATCTATAAAATAGGTGAGCAGAATACAGAGGTCACCAAGCTGTATGGCCACTAACATCTCTTTCAAGACTAACATCCTATAATTCTAGATTTCACCGTGTGTCATTTCTGTACAAAGGCAGGTTATTGTCAATGTCAAGCCATGTCAGGAGTGTCCCAAAAGCTTCTAAATGCTTGGGTTCCAGGAAATGGTGTCAGGCAAGGAACACTGCTGTGGGTGGGCAGGCCTTTCCAAAACCCTCACAGAAATTTTGGTCTTTAAACTGCAACGGCAATTTATAATAATTAAGAACATTTTGACAAAATTCCACTGACATATTTATATGAGGCCGGCACAATGGAAATTAGGTATCATTGAATTTTCACGTTCTGTAACCCCATTTTGTTGCTTGAAATTGCCTTCTGGATGCTCTTCTCCGCTCCACTTGGTATGTGCATGGCACCATCACTGCCACACCCAAGGGCTTCACAGAATAGGACAAATGTCAGGGCACTGTTTCAGAACCTAGGGCTTCAGGAAGTGCATGTGTGGGCAGGGGACGCACTGGGTGCGGAGGGAGCCAGAGTCTGAGGATCCGAGCACCCCCGGGCCCTGTGAAACCGTGGGCCTTCCTTCCTTCCGTGCCTTCTGTGCGTCGTGCTCCCCTCGCATGGAATGGAGACGGTAGAAATGTAGCCACCGTCACCAAGCTCCGCCAGCTGGGGCTCCCATGTGGTTCACCTGACCGAAGGAGCCAGAGGGACTCAGAAGCTGGTCTATAAACTCAAGAAACTGCTACTCTACAGAATGATTTCTTTACAATTCAGGAGAGAACCAACTGTGCCAAGTAATAATGAGAAGGGAAAATAAATCTCCCGCACCTAGTGGCTGAGAAAGTAGCATTTCAGAAAAACCAGGTGCTCTGGATGATTTTTCCGAGATTCACTGTTGATAGCCCGCAACCTAGGGATGTTCTGTGTCAGGTCAGGGACGGACAATGAGCGTTCACTGCCCGTTCACACGTGGTACCTCCGCGGCCGGCAAAACCTCCAGGAGGGAGGCGTTATCAGCTCTGTTTCTTACCTAGAGAAATAAGGCAAAAAGAGCTCAAGCTTCTTGAAGTCACACAGCTGATATGTGGCAGTCTGATCTAAACCCAGGTGGGCTGGCTGTAGACCCTGCACTTTCAATGACTATGCTAAGTTTAGAAAAATAAAATAAAACAAAACTGCAACAATTTCCCATGGCCTGCCAGGGGCAGACCTAGCAGCCCAAAGCATGTCTTCATCCGTCAGGGGCCCTGAGCTCCTTCCTCGGCTTCTCAGCTTCTCATCCTCATCTTCTATTAGAGTCAGTCGAGGCAGAGCCTGAGGGATGTGGTGAGCCAACTCCAGAGGAAGAAGGGAAAGAGGGGGAAAGAAAAAGTACAAGGGGAAAGGAGCTGCTCCCAGACAAGAAACTAGAAACCAGAAACTTGGTTTTGCCCAAAGGCCCCATCATCTCTACTTCCCTTCTGTCCCCTCACCCCCTCCCAGCACCCAGAGCCATGCCTGGCACATAGCAGGTGTTTAATATGTGTTAGCCTCCATTCCCTCCTGCTGTGAGCACAAGGACTGAGCAGTCACAAGTAGCCTCCAGTAGACTTCATTAATATGACCTCTAGCAGGGCTGGCAGGGCACCCTCTGCCAGTGAAGATACCTGCCTACTGCACACCTAAGAGGTGGATAATCGCCAACAAGGACCTGGAATGACTACGTCTTCCTCATCTCTTTCAACTCTCACTCATATTTGCAAATAGAAGACTGGTGCTGATGCCATGCTTAGTTTGGGGGCCCTGTGATGCCAGAAACGCCATCTAGGCTGTTGTGATCGCAGAGAGAAAGTGCCCTGAGCAGTTAGCTATCCTTCCTGGACTGTTTGAGATACTTCAAGGACTAAAAAGTGAAATATTTTCTTCTTAAAAGTCAATGCACAGATTCCACTCATTCACTAATTAAATACCAAAGAAATCTGCCCTTATAAAATTACAGAGAAACAAATCAGACTTGCTTGGATTCGTTTCTGGGCCCGCATCTCTGGGAAGGATTTTCTCTGCATTATTTGCAACATCTTTGCTCCCGGAACTCAACAACAAGTGATGACTGAAGCCAGATCTTCACACGATGCCTGATGTCTCTTTGCTCCCATGCACCTGCTCAAACAAAAGGCCCTGGTCCCCCCGGCCCTCCACACTAATCACAGGGGCATGCTTTTTGAATTGCTTTGGGCTGGGTGCATATGCATGTGTGTATCTGTCTATGCTCAACAAACTATTTCTTTGGTTTCTTTTTTAAGCTTCCATCTAAATCCTTAACTAATAAAGAAAAGAGAACCAAAGTACATATTTTATGTCAGGGAGAAGGGGAACAAGGACTTAGAAAGGTCCTATTGAGAACAAAGGCCCTTTGTTACCAAGGTGTCTTAATATTCGTGTAATGACTTCAGAGGAGATAAGGGGAGGAAAGGGAAGATGGAGGGAGATAAGATAAAACTAGGTGGCAACTTGGGTGAGAGCGGCAGGGTTAGGACACAAGAGGTGACACACTGAAGAAACTGTAAATTTATCCAGGGTTTAAATGGGCCCAATATTATTCTTGTCAATGCTACAGAATTAAATAACCGACTCTACAATCTTCAGAATACTGCTCACGGAAGCGTGGGGTTGGAATCGTGCATTTTGCATATAGGCTGCTCCTGCTGATAAAAAAAAGAACCGACTCCACTCTGAGGTTGTCCACGCAGTCTTCCAAATGCTGTGTCCCTGTAGCCAATCTTCTTCTATTTGGATCTGAAAGATCAGCGCCAAATTGCAGAGGTGAAATCAGTCCCGTTCCAAATTCAGACATTCATGTTTGTCCAAAATTCTGTTCAAATTTTCTTCCCACTCCTTGGTAAGGAAGTACATAAAAATGACAGGATAAAATGTCTTTTTGAAGCATAGTGACATAAATGCTCCCATTTTACTACGATGCTGACATTGGACGTAATAGTGCCTAAGCCCCTTCCCATCCATTTTACCCCACCCTGAGGCTCAGCGAGGGGCACAACTCCCTAAATGTGATGTGATGCAGGGTCAGAACCGGGACCCCACTCACAGGCCAGTGAGGGCTCACTGAACCGCACCATACTGCCTGCCGTGTCGTTCATTCTATGTGAAACACTTCTCCAGTGCAAATAATAATAATAATAATAATTCGCATGAGATTAGAAGAGAGCAGTCACTCACAACCCTTAATTGCAAAATTCTTTTTGTGCAATAGTCTGGACGTCTTATAAGACTGAGGCTGCTTCGATCTTTCAATTAATCTAAAACGCTCGATGAGTGAGAACTGAGCTACACTTTAAAAAAGAAAAAAAACACTAGCCTGAGAAAGAGCAATACCTTGTTTCAACTTAAAATAGAAAAACTAGTGGGTATTATGGTGGGTGCCGGTAGTCCTACCTACTTGGGAGGCTGAGGCAGGAAGTTCTCTTGAGTTCAGGAGTTTGGGTTTGCTGTGAGCCATGATGCCATAGCACTCAACCCAGGGCAACAGAGTGAGACTTTATAAATAAATAAATAAATATTAACACCCCCCACCACCAACTACATGATTGGTTTTATTATATTAAACATACTAAGCATCCCACCCCATTTGGAAGGCAGTCTGCACCCATTTTTAGGAATTTTCAACGTTCAGATGTAGCTGGTTGACTTACCTGCAAGCCTTTGGATCTTAAAAGTAAATGAAATCTCCTCGACCCTTGTAGGAGGCTCTGCAGTCCCGGGGAAAGCTCTGGGGGCAGCTTTTCCCAGCAGTTTGTGAGCAATGCTGGGCAGAGAGATGATTCACCCCACTTTATCTGTAACTGGATCTTTAATGAGTTGAAGCTCGAGAGTTTCCTGCAGGTTCCAAGATCTGAAACAAGCAGTGAGGCATATTTTTCCTGAAAAGAAATAGAAAGTCTTCAGAGAGGGCGGGGGGTCGGATAGGAGATGGGAAGAAGCAAAGGCAGCCTCCCCGAACGAGTTTATTTTTCGTATGAACGAGTTTATCTTTAAAAAATTTCCTTCTACTTCACTATCTTCACGTTCTGATTCTGTTTTCTCGCCTGCAGTGGGGTGGCTGGGGGAGCGTTCAGGGCAAATAAAGCAGCGCTTTAAAAGAAAGGGGCAATTCCTGATCCCTGACCTTTGCAATGAAAGTTGGTAACATTTTATTTCCAAGTCCGGCTCTGCCATCCCTCTTTAGTTCTATAGTTTGTTTGCCTTCATAAAATGCCATTTTTGAAGCCCATGGAACCATTCCATGGTTTTAGGATGCAATGAAAGTTGGTAACATTTTATTTCCAAGTCCGGCTCTGCCATCCCTCTTTAGTTCTATAGTTTGTTTGCCTTCATAAAATGCCATTTTTGAAGCCCATGGAACCATTCCATGGTTTTAGGAATCCAAGAAACAGAAAAAAAAGAAGAAAGGATGGAAGGAAAGGAGAGAGGGAGAAAGGAAGGGAGAGAGGGAACTTACAAATCTGCATTTACCCTTGGAAAACATGAGGCTGGAGTATTTGTCAATATATGATCAACTTACAAAGATAGATTTACATGGAAAAATCCTTTATTCCATTATACATGTTCAAACGGAAAACCAAACGATCATAGAGACAGCATACTCTGCCCAGTTCAGTCTGGCTGGTGGAACAGGCACTAACCATGATAGAATCCAACACTCACACCAGATCTGTGTGAGTGCAGGACGCTGTTACTTCTAATCCTGTCTGGGTGCTGTTTCCCAGGCCTCCGGTAGTGTCCCCACATGCATGGCCTGATGAGTGCACTGCTGAGTATTGGAGGCAGGTCCTTTGCAGAAGTCTCCACTCTGGTACTATGTCCTGTGAGTTCTCGCCACCTTAACCTGGCCAGACCCTCAGCACTGCTTCCTTGGCTCAGGAGTGCGCTGTCCTGCAACGGGGCTCTCTCTCCCTGCACCACGACCTAGAGAAAGTAAGATGGGACAGTAGGTTTCTTGGTCCACTCAGGCTGCTATGACAAAACGCCTGAGATGGGGCAATTTATCAATGATAGAAGGCATTGCTTACCCCTGTGGAGGCAGGGAAGACAGAGCTCAAAACATCAGCAGATGTGTTGTCAGTCAAGGCAGAGACCTTCCAGCTGTGTCCTCACAGGGTAGAAGGGTGAACAAGTTTCCTTTGGCTTCTTTTATAAGGGAACTAATCTCACTCCTGAGGACTCCACCCTCATAACCTAATCACCTCCTGAAGGCCACTCCTTCTAATTCTACCTCCTCCACTTAGGTTCCAACATACGCATTTAGAGGGAACACAGCATTCAGACCACCAGTGCAGGGCACCTGCCATCTCTATGCCATATCACAGGGTTGCCGTCCTTCCTTGCCTGGGCACTGTGTCTTAAAAATGTTTTCTTAAAATATATTTTATCTGCTTTGGGTTCTTTTCAGGTAGGAGGGCAAATCTGGATCCTGATACTCTGTTTTAAGAAGATGAAGTTTTGAGAAATTCTATCTCTAGACAGAAATGTTTACAGATCACAGCTCCTTTCTTTCTTCCCTTCTTTACTTTCTTGGTAGACCAAGGAGTTAAAAGAAAGGACTCCCTTCTCTCACCTGGCTAGCCACATTAGCATTCTTTTTTATGATACTTCGTGTGAATTGGAAACTAACATTACTTACTATTAGTTTGGTACCAGGATATGTTCAATGTTTTACAACCCTTACTTCTTAAATCTTTGAAAACTACCTTGCATAGAAAATATGCATATTGCTACATGTAATTTTCAAATGAGAAAACTGAAGCCCAGAAAAATGTGAATTTAACTTACCCAAGTTCAAGTGGTAAAATGAACATTAAAAATCAGAACTGACTCCAAAGTGTATCCTCTACACACTGTCACGCTGTCTTCGTGGATCAAACTCTAGCCCCCAAATATAGCTCCTGCAGTAGGTCTTATTATATTTGTTTTACAGATTTTAAAAACAGCTCAGAGACATGAAGTGTTTGTAGGAAGCCCAGCTGCAATGGAACCCAGGCCTGTAGCCACAGCCTGTATTCTTTCTAGCTGCCCCTGCCGGGTCCTGAGGATATAGAAATCACCCACCCTTGGTTTAATATCAGGCAACCTTTGGGGCTCACTTTTAGCAATCTTCATATACGCTCTTTGTTGTTACAATTGTAAGGTGCATTATAAAGTACGTGAAAAATCCATATTGCTCAGCTTTTCTAAGACTAGGGATCTGCTGTTCTTTTCCTAGCCTTGTCTGAAAGGATTATGGCAATTAGCTTTGATCCCGATTTCAAAAATTCAAATGTATATACTAAAAGGCTGTCCTCAGGCAAACTTGAATGAATATCCATTTGCAGTCTGTTTTAATTTTTCCATAGTATCCGTGTCTACATATAAAACATAAAGTCAAATTATGGAAAAATGTTCTCTGGCTTTATTCATTGGATTTTCTTTCTTCAGAAAATAAGTATTTTCTTATTTCCTTTTGAAATGAATTTTTGTAAAGGAAAAATGTTTATGTTTATGGCATATTGTTTAAAGTAGTTTTAAAATAATAACAATGCATATCTTTCTTATGAAAACAAAAATTCAATAGGACAGAAGAATGCAACGTAAAAAAGTGAAATCTCTTTTTCTCCTTAACCTTTGTTATCATTTTCCAGGGATAACAAAAGGAAATCGTTTCTTCCATGTCCTTACAGAAATGTTTAAGGTATAAACATGCGTATAGATGTAAATATAAATATATTCTCATTTTCACAAAGTGGGATCATATAAATGTATAGCTTTACCCTCTATCTGTGTGCTTTCTTGTTACTTAATTTATCTTAGATAGCTTTTTGCATCACTTTATACAGAGCCATCATATTCCTTTTGTTGCTGGTACAATGTTATACAGTATACCTCATACATGTCTGATATGTATAAAAAGGCTGTGGTATGTTTTCCTAGTCTCTCCTATTAGAGAATATTTAGATTGCCTTCAATTTTTTGCAGTTTAAGCATTACAACAATAAATTCATTTTGGATACATCTTTGTTCATATAAATGCATAGAAGCATAGCTACTGGAAGATGTGTGAATTTTAAATTCTGCAAGGTATTTCTAAATTGCCCTCTTTAAAGATTACAACCATTTGCAATTCCATCAGCAGAGATGCAAAAGTAGACCTTAATAAATATCTGCGGAATGTGTGTGCGGAGGAGCCTGCGTCTCTCCACGTCAGCCACAGCAGCCATTGTGGAATTTCTGAAATCTTCCCTGATGGGTGAAAAGTTGGGCATTATTGCTTTGATTTGTAGTTTTCTAACAGTGAGCGATGGTGAACCCTTTTTTAACTTCTTTACTGGCCGTGTATGTCTTATTTCCCCAAATAAAACAATCTCCCACTTTGTTTATTTTTCAGTGAGTGATTTGTCTTTTTCTCATTAACATTATAATATTTATGACACAGAGGGAAAGTTGATGTGTCTCTCCAAGTCATAGCTGAAATCTAATCCCCAGTGTAACGGTATATGGAGGTGGCACCTTTGGGAAGTAATTTGGTCAGTAGGGCAGATCCTTTACGAAAGGATAGTAAAGAAGGAATTTGTGCCCTTGCAAAAGACGTCTCAGAGACCCCTGTTGCCTCTGCCACCTGAAGATGGCCATCTGTCAGCCCGGAAGTGGGCCCTCAGTGGGATATCAGATCCGTCTTGGCCTCTGGCCTCCAAAACTGTAAAAATTAAATTTCTTTTATTTACAAGACATCCAGTCTATGACATTTTGTCACCACAGTCCAAACTAACATAGACTGTTTGCGTATTTATCAAATCGGTCCCTTTCTGTCATATATATTGGATAAACTTCTTCCCCATATATTGTTATATTTTAACTATTTTTCTATGGGAGAATTTATTATTTTTAGGTATCAGAATCATCAGCCTTTTCCTCTATAATTTCTAGATGTCTGGTGTCATATTTATGGTTTACACATGAACTTACACAAAGATCTATTTTAAAATCTTACTTAATGTTGCAAAGAGAATTAAAATAAAATATTAGCTGTTTAATTATCCAAAATAAGTAAAAATGAATTTTGCTCAATATATATTATCTTTTATCTAAAAAGTTGAGGCCACTAAAGATAATGAAAGTGTCTTTATCATCATACAAACAGGGAAATCGAAGTGCATTCATATGAAAAATAATTCAATCAAAGTGAGAAGAAGGAATTGGGTGGCAACTACCGTTCAGACTCAGACGCTAAAGGCAGGAAAGTAAAACGTGGAAGTAGAAAAGGTTGTGAAGAGGGAACTTAGCAGAGTAACTGAGACTAGAAGGCCATAACCCGACAGGTAATCCGGGAAGGAAGGCCAGTGAGAATGAGAGATGGAAGTGTTGAAAAACGAAAGGTCAGAGACTGAGAAAGGTATTTAATCAATCTTCAAAAATACCAAAAAATTCAGAAGAAGTGTAGGAAAGGACGCCCCTGGAAAATACCTCCTTTACATTTGGCTTCTAAGAGGTGCCTTCCTTCCTATCTCTCCCGTTCCGTGGGCTGAGATGAAAATCACCCCCCAGTTCCCTGTCACTGCCTCCAGATGCACAGCGCCTGTAGTCCGTGCTTTATTTTAATAGGAGAAGCAAAGTCCTCGATCCCATAGGTCCTGCTAAGCCATCTTCAAGAAGGAAACACTCAGATCAAACGTTTCTTCTGCTAATTTTAATTTTTCTGGGCAAGAAAACTTGGACCTTAGAAAAGTGAGTAACTCATTCCATTCTTTAAAGGTTCTAATTCATTTCATGTTTTATCACTCCAAGGAAAGTGTTTAATTCCCCAGCATATCCAATAACATTTTTAAAGCCAAGAGAAATTTCACTATGTCTGTGTTTCAAGACGATCTTGCACATTCGAGGTTTGGCTAGACCCAGCACTAGCTTTGTTAGAACAGCATAAGCTCGCTCTCTCTTAAAACGGAAAAACACTCTGTTCCTCTGATTTTTTCCTATTCTCTCCCTGTCCCTGCCCTCCTTGTCTATTTTTTTGCTGTAAGTCTTAGACACTATAAATATATCAGTTTCTCTGGGGTTCAGGATTTACGCAGTTGAGTCTTTCAACTTTCTGTGATTTTTGAGATTCTATTTTGCTCTCGTCCTCACTGCACATTCAAGTGTATCTATTTCTTAGCTAGTGATACCTACCAAATATGACTAGTTTCAGAACTATTTCCAACTTCTTTGTTTTGTCTTGTATTTCTATGGTGGCACTAATTACGAGCAATATGATTAATGCTCTACTTACGGTGGCTTTGTTCCCTTTGTTTTTCTGATAATGCTAATTAATCCACTTTTGAAAAAAAATACTTTCAGTTCTGCTCCTACATGTCAGATTGCAGGTGCCTTTGAAATCACTTTTCTCTCCTTCGGTTTTAAATTAAAGCAAAAAGTAAGAGCAGACCCGTTAGTGATATGGCTGAGAAATACTCTTACAATAGTTTATCAGGGACCGTCTAGGGCCAGCAGTGAGACATGGCTCCGATGTAAGAAAGTTTCAATTCACTGAAAAGTTCTTTTTTCCCCTTTTACTCATTTTAAAATTATTGTGTGGGATGAGGGGTCTGGGGTTGTATTACCTAGGTTTGGGTGTGACGCACCAGGTATGTCCAGGTAGAAGCATGCTTGAAGATGGCTACCCGAGGTAAGGGCACCAGTCAGCTTAAAAGCAGTTACCTTTTGGCCCCTCCATCTAAGCACCTGAGACTCCCCCAATTTCTCTCTCAGCAGGTGCTCATTGGGTTTTAACCCTGTAGTTGTCACTTCTGTGCAGTTCAGTTTGTTTGCTGCGTTCACTTTCCTTGACAGATTAATAATACTCAGGGAACTTCCTCCATTCATGCTTCTCTCAGCACTTTTTAATATAAATTACACTATATACATTAAAATTTGAGTGATGCCTTGCTTTCCCAGACACCAAAACCATAATGACTTTTGCCCTTAGAGATTATACTTTTTCAAGGAAATCCATTTCATTCTGCCTCTTTTAAACAAATAAAATTCTTAGAGGGGTAATTTTTTATAGATTAGGATAAGGAAAAGACATCCCAGAATGTCAGAATCCTTGCATAAATAACTGCATCATTATCCATACTCTTTGACTCAATGTACTAAATTGTCTATTTTGCATATAATTTCAAAAACTTTTAACATAGTGTTTATGCCCAACATAAAATACAAACAGTGACTAATTTTCTCTCCGATTAATCATTTGTCAGGTGTTTCTTCTCATCTGGATCTCTCTGGTCTTACAGAATGCCCTCAAGAACAGCTTCAAAGTAGGCCCCGCCCCTGCACCACCCCACCTTTGTTTCCTTTCTTCGAAATAAAGTGCCGGAGGAAGTCTGTGTACACTCTCATTCGCTCATCAGAAGTAGCTTAAAACACACACACACACACTGCGAATAGTTAAATATTTCTGTCGAGGTTCAAGGTTGTGCTTTTAATTTTTAAAATTAACTTTGAAATTGAATTCATTTCAACAAAAGGCAGGAGAATTGGTGAAGTCCCCACCCCGGACAAAATTGGATTAGAGTGCTAATTGTTTTATTTGAAATATCACTTTCCACTAATTAATTCGTTTTGCCCTTGACCGAATTGGTTGGAAACCCCAAAAGATCTTTAGGAAAAGAAAGAGAGCTGTGTGCCTTGACCTTCCCTCACTCCAGACCACATCTTTATTTACTATATTAAAACACGAAGCTCTGCCATAAAACAAAAGGTGAGGAAATTATGTAGGTCGAGGGAACAGTTTTCCCTCATGAAAAGCACACTAATAGATTTTCTTTTTCAATAAGATGAAATTTGTGTTTTTGGATGGCTCTAAAGAAAGTATAATCTAGACTTTCATTTACCAAGTACCAATTCTCCCTTTGTTTTCCAGCTGTCCTTGGCTCATATGCTGACAGATTCCACATCACCCAAGTCATCAGAAAAATTCAGTGGTTCAAGTGTAACACTTGGGAGTTGTACAATGGAAGACTTTTTTTTTTTAAGTCAAGTAGAAAGACAGGTGAAACACTCCTATATTTTCAGCACCTTTTCTAACTTTTCCTTTCATTCCATTTAACATATATTATAGGACAATTTCAATATCCACTCTCTATTGCACAAGACTCTTTTAACTAATTTTCAAAAGTGGTTTATACAGTAGGCATTATACATACTTTTGTAAAGGACACAAGGGAAATTCTCTCGAGTCAGACGTCTTCAGAGCGCGCTAAACATTTCAGATGCTATCATGCAAGCGCCCTGAATATGCTGTAAAGTGTTCTGTGAATGTTTGTGTGGGCTTCTTTTTCACAGCTCATTTTATTTTTCATAATCTTTTATCTGATCTTTGATTCTTTCTTAGTTCCTGACCACATTTAACAAATAAAATGTGTTTCATAAAATTTCAGTATTCAAAATAAGTTTCAAAGTACAGTAAGTCTTTATTGTTTCTTCTGGTTTTTCCAGGCATAATTCTTCTATTTCTGCAATTTTTTGTGTAATGACGAACATCAACAATGCCATCTATGACACAAATGACACTCTATCTGCCCTAAGTTATATAATGGTTTTTTGTTTGTTTTTGAGATGGAATCTTACTTTGTTTTCCAGGCTACAGTGCCATGCCCTCAGCCTACCTCACAGCAACCTCAGACTCCTAGGTTCAAGCGATCCTTCTGCCTCAGCCTCCTGAGCAGCTGGGACTATAGGCAACAGTCACAAAATTGTCTAATTTTATTTTAAATTTATTAATGGGGATTCATTTAGGATACAAGAAAACAGTTTTCGCTGATTGCATTTGTTAGGTTAAGTCCCTCTTACAATCATGTCTTGCCCCTAAAAGGAGCGGCACACACCAAGGCCCCACCCTGCTCCCTCCTTCTTCTTCTCTCTGCTCTCCCCTTCCCCTACCCTCACCGTGCCATTAATTGTCCTCATATCAAAACTGAGTACATAGGATTCATGCTTCTCCATTCTTGTGATGCTTTACTGAGAATAATGTGTTCCACTTCCATCCATGTTAATACAAAGGCTGTAAAGTCTCCATTTATTTAATGGCTGAACAGTATTCCATGGTGTACATATACCAGAGCTGGTTAATCCATTCCTGGGTTGGTGGGCATTTAGGCTGTTTCCACACTTTGGTGATTGTAAATTGAGCTGCAATAAACCGTCTAGTGCAAGTGCCCTTATGATAAAAGGATTTTTTTCTTCTGGGTAGATGCCTAGTAATGGGGTCTCTTGCTCAGGCTGGTCTTGAACTCCTGTGCTCCAGGAATCCACCAGCCTTGGCCTCCCAGAGTGTTTGTCTCAAGGCATGAGCCATCATGCCTGGACTGTAATGGTCTATTGACACCTAGAGCAATGTAACCAAACATTGGGTAATCACTCCATGTGCCATGAGTTAGTACTCTAGGTATCACATATACGAGAGGAAACCATATATTAAGAGCCACTGTTTATGGAGCACTAGCTATATGCCAGGTTCTCTGCCAAGGGCCATAGTAAGGCTACTTTATTGTGTCTTTACATCAACCCTCTGAGGGTATTAGCATTCCTATTTCACAAATGGGAACACTGCGCCTCAGTGTAGTTGACCGAAGATTACACATTACACATTTGTCGGACACCTAAGCACCTGAGAATTAATTCTTTTCATTTTGATTCTGAAACAAGGCCACTATCCTTTTTGAATATACAAAAGTTATTCTTACTAGGAAGTGATCATTTTATTATGGATTTGGTGAGAAATGTTCAAAGGGCTTGTTCTGGAACCTCAGTTAATCATATTCCTATGCTTTCAAAAATGTCCAGAAGACAAAGCAATGAACAATCTAGATTATCTATAGTTTGACTATAGGACCCTAGAACATTCAAGAAATTCTATGAATGCAGTTAAAAACAAAAGAAAAGAAGGAAGGAGGGGGTAAGAAAGGGAAGAAGGGAGGAAAGAAGCAAAACAAGGGAAAAAAAGAAAAGAAATCCATCAGATTAACACCAGGTTGGTCAAATTTTTCTGGTCTCAGTTGATTGCTCACTGAGCACTGTAGAGACAACAGCCTGAAAAAGCTTACGCACTTTAGCAGCCACACAGAATTTTAGATCTTAAAATGTTCTATTGTTGAGACAGAGAACAGGTTTTACTCAAATACTAGGAGCATTTGAAATCCCTTTTTTTCTGGAAAATCGAAACACGTGCAATGGAATTATCCAAACATCTTAATCTAAATAGTACTATAGAGCCAGTTGAATTTATTTTCACATATATAGATAACAGATTTTGTGTCTCTACACTAAATACAAGAGGTAGTTTGTATATGTGTAGATATGCAGACTCTCATTTATACAATATATATAAATTATATAGAAATACTATTTTAATTTTATCTCTATGTTTGGTTTTAAATAATTATTAACTTGTTTTTACTGAAAATTGAACATATGAGAAAGCAGAAATGATTTCAGTAATGTTCCTTCCATAGCTGATCATCACCACATTTTCTTATAAGGTCTTTATCCACAAAACAACTTGTTTTCATGAATATTTCCATAAATGTTGTCTATGTTTCCTCTTTTTCTATGTGCAATACTTTTAATTTTAAGAAATGAACATTTTCAATGTAAAGGTGGGCCTTGTAAGGATCCTTGATTCAGGTACAGAAACATATATATAAAACAGTGGCCAAACTTTCATACAAGAAATCTACACTAATACTCTTACTAAAAGCAATAAGAACCCGAAACATACAAATGAGATATTAATATATGGTACACACAATTAACTTTCATTATATTTTTTGTCAATCATACAATAGAAATTATCAGTAATATATAAACATACAAATATTATCTGTTAGTTATTTTTTTTAAATTGGTTTTCCAATTGGCAGTTACTGCATTCCTAAGTCACTATCCCTTTCCTGTGTGAAGACTAAGTGTTTGGGAAACACAAAATAATCCCATCTAAGCAAAATTCAGAAGATAAAGTCGTCACCAAAAGAAATGAGTCCATTCTAAAGGAAAATACACTTGATCTTCAATTATTTGGTCTGTTAATATTTTCCACTAGAGTTGGAATCAAGAGTTGATTATGCTCGCCTACATAATCGTATATTTATCTTTCCTACCTCAAAGATTTTTATACATATAAAAGTGTACTGCCATTCACCTGACAGATAATTATGCAGACACAGAAACTTATGCTTAGGAAGTATTTATAACAAGAATTTATAAATACAGATGATGTTTATTTTATTTATGTTAAGGCAAAAAAAAAGCAGGGTTAAACATTACATATGCAAAATGATTACAATTATAGAAAAGAAAGATAAGAAAAGTAATAGAGGGTCATATATCAAAATGTTAACAGAGGTCATGTTGGGTGAAATTATGAGTAATTTTTCTCCTCTTTTCCTCTGTATTCTCCAAATTTTATATATAACAATATATGTTATTTTCATAACATAAAAGGTTTCATTGAAAATGAATAGTGTGAGTTTAGCTGTATTTTCAAGTAATGTTTAAAAGCATTCTTCCATTTCACTGGAGTTATTTTCCATGTCGATGTGAAAATTCAGAGTTTCTGCCAATAGGAAGGCTGATCCCTAGTGTGTAGATGTGCTGAGAAAGGTGATCTGGGTCCGAAACAATTGACACGTGGGAAGGAATAAAAAGAGGGGGAATAGTTGGAGCAATCAGATCGTAGGAATAATGGAACGTTATTCTATTTTAATATGGGGGTACTATTGATTGATTTTAGTTTAGGCCCCAAGAATCTCTGTTACTGAGCTTTAATAATCAGTAAACTCAATAATTGGTTCACAAACCTTTTCCCTAGATTCTGTCAAATGAAAATGTGTTCTCTTTCTAAAACAATGGTTTTAAAAAACGAGATTAAAAAGTAAAACAGTGGTGACTATTGTGTTTTTATTTTATTTTTTCTGCCAGTTTTAAGAAAACACCCGTATATATTGTACATATATATATACATATATACATATAAAATAAATTAGCCGATATGCATATTTTGAGTATACATGCCCCCAATTGTGATACTGTTGGGGTGTATGACCAAAAAAGTTTGACATGGAAACCACTGGTTTTAAGGACTGGATATAAAAATATGTATAACGTCCCAGGAATAATGCTGTCACCAGCGGTTGTCAATCTAGCACACTAAGGGAATTCTACTGAGGCAACTGTCAGTGGGAACTAAGAGATATTTTTAAATTCACTTTAGTTTATACCAAGTCTTTATGAGCAACCCTATTCTTGATAGGATATTTATATCACATCTGAGGGCACCAGAGGCATTATCCAGAGACCCACGGGCTAACCCTGCTCTCTGCCAACGTAGTAAGAACAGAGGGAGGCACGATAGCTTGATGGGCTTGAGGCCGGTCCGTTTCTGACTCCTGCTCACTCTAACTTTCCCAGAGAAGTGATGGCAATCTTATTGTCAGCATCCAAAGACACAGATAACATGAAACAAAACATATAACATAATCACACTTGGAGAAGCCAAATAGATGTCTAACTCAGAGCAATTTGGGTTTCGGCAAAGAAAAAGTTTAAGTACATGGGGTGAGCTGAGCCAAATGTTTTTATCAAAATGAATTAAAAATATTACTTACTGATCCTACATCTTCTCAGGTTAAATAATAAAAGTTTTAACAAATAAGCAGTAGTAGTTATTTTGCCCTCCGTTATTGAATGATTGGTCTTAATACAGGGTTAGAGCCCCCGGCACTGTTTTTACGTTTGACAAAATGTTCTCCCCAGCATAGTGGCTTCACTGGAGGTACAGTCCCAGCGAGGGAGACAGTCTACGGGGGAAGAGAGAAATTCACAGCCAGGCAGTACCCGGGAGCGTTTCAAGTCCATCGGGAACGCTGGCTGTCTCAGTTGCTTTTTTTGGTAGGCATTCAGATTTGTAACTAGTTACATAAATTACCAACCCTGTCTCTTTCTTCCCTATTCCTTCCTTCTTTTTTTTCTCCAGCACATGCACATTTAAAAGAAAGTTAATAAACAACCAAACCTGCTTGGAAAATAATTGTGACGCTTACTGTTATATCTGAGGGCCACATTACAGACCGGAGGGACAGGGACACTGGGTCTTGCCTCGCTTTCCGCCTTCCCTAGACTCTCTGTCTTATGAGAGAAAGTTCTGTGGCCCATACAGAGTCGCCTCATTCAAATTCCATATGCATTCAGCTATGCAACCAGAGGGGCCCCTGTTTCCTTGGAGCTTCGAGGAAACCCACATCATTTGATAGGTAAAATTATCAAAGGTGATATTTAAAACGAACAAAAAGCGAAGGGGTTGGGCCCTGGAACAATGCAGAGGTTGAGAGATTGGGGAAGATTTCTTCTCACAGGTCTCTGACGGGTGTGTATTCAAAAATCATAATTTCTCCGTCGTTTCTAAGCAGCACAGCGAACCGGCAGCCCCTCTCTCCATCCCAAGCCTGAGCTGCCTGGGACTAAACACAGCCCCTGCCACTTTTCCAGTTCTGATTTCCTGGCCCTGTGAGAACATCCAGCCATTTAGGGGGTGTCACTCAAGCTTATCCTTTTAATCAGAGCCCTCAGAAGAAACGCCGGTTTGTTTTTGGAGACAGTTAATCTGACGGAAGTAAATTCAAGTTTTGGCAAAGATCTGTGGTAAGATAGAGAGAAAAGCTGCCAAACAGTATTATTAGAAGAAGAAAAAGAGGCGCGACCTCCCCAAGTCAAATGCCAAGCACCCCTCCATCAGTTTCAATCAAGCCACAGAAAAATAAGATATTTTTAGATGTATTAAGCCTTAGCGCTTCTCTGCCCCAAGGACTGTTTTATCACCAACCACGAAAAAAAAAAAGAGCTTGTAATCATTTTCCATGAGGTTTTTATAATTTAACATGAAATGAACTTTTAGAAAAATTCAAAACACACCTAGGCGGTGATTCCTCCGCCCCAGCCCGCTGACCCAGATGCACCATCTGCGTCACTTGGCTTCGTCCTGAGGCCCCATCCCAGCAGCTCTTCACACACGTCCAGCTCTGCAGGCTTCGGACCACCCGCCACACCCCTTCGTTTGCCTTCCCTGAGCCCATCACACTGGTGGAGTCGCTGTGTCACTGCCCAGCTGATGGCCAAACTAAAACCCAGAGTGAAGTCATGGCTTCCTGGTGGCAGAGCCGAGGAGCAAATGAAGTCTCTGTGTGTCCCCGGTGACTGGGATCTTGGTGACGCTGTCCTCCAATAAATGAGGAGACTGGGGCTCAGGGTGGTGTGGCAGACCCAAAGCCATGCAAGGCGCCCGGCAGCGAGCAGAGAGCTGGGGTTGGGCCCCGCTCTGGCCCACAGGCTCTCCCAGCTGACCGCTCGGCTTTTTTGCTCATATGGGAAAAATAGGAGTGCCAGTCCAAAGAACAGAATGGCCCTTTTTTTCTTCCTCCTGCCTCTTCATCCACTGACAGGTCACAGGTGTCCTGCTCATGCCATGCTGTGATTGGTGACTTGTCATTCCCTGGACTACTGAAGAGCATGGTGCCACAGGCGTCCTTCCCAGGGGTCACACTGGTGCTCGGGGAGCGTGGGGAAGGAAGTTCTCCGTAACACTCCCTTTCTCCCCCAAGGACTGGAGTCCTTTAATCTCCTGTTACAACCGAATCCGCGAAATGGAGCTGGGCATGCTCACCATAGCAGTTCCTGTTTGCCGGGAACCATGATTTGAGCTCTGTGAAACTACTTTTGACCCACAAGAACAGCAATCTCATGTCAGTTCAATGTCGTCAATGTAACATGCGCCAGACATGAAGTCAGCCCTTCATGTCGCACCTGAGTTCTATGTCCTGGTCCCTCCTGTACAGGGGAGGCAACGAGGGCTCAGCAAGCCCAGTGATGTACCTCATCCACCGACTGGACAGTGAGCACAATGGTATTTGCAGGTTTGGAGTTACTCTATATTCCTGGCTCTGTCTTGCTGTCACCTTGCTGCCCATTTCCCCCTTCCTCTCCACCTGACCTCCCTCCACCCTTCCCCCCCCCCCGCCTTGGGCAGCAGGCACTCATGGTGTGCAGGGCTCTGACACAGTGTGAAGCTGTGACCCTGCTCTTCATAACCCTGCATCATCTGTTGAGCCATCACTGGAAGCTCCTCCTCCCCACACTCCTCCCTCTCTCCTGTGTTTGCCTTCTCAGCCCTTTGATCCCTTTCTGGCCCCAAGGGAGCTCTCTGCTTTCCCTAGAGAGTGACCCTACTGTGCCCCAGGCGTCTCTCTCACCTCCTCTGGCTGGGATTCTGGGACCAGTCAGGCTGGAAGGACTCTGCTGATCAGGTCCCTGGCCACATGATAGCATAGCCTGGCCCAAGAACCATTAGCGTAGGGTTACTAAGGAGAATTCAAGACTTTAGGTAGTTTACAAACTTGAACAGAAACAATGGCATTTTAATTTTAACTCACTTTTCACTGAAATTTGGCATTTTCTTCCACTTGGAATGAAACAAACAGTAGTATTCACAGTACCCGTGACTTTGTCATTGGCAGAAATCACAGATATTTTCATATCCTCTTACAGTTATTGATGCTATCTCTAAATATTGTTTATGTTCATCCCAAGTCCCAAATCATGACACCCCACCACTGTTATCATTTAATTTATTAACAAAGAAGTACATATACTACAATATCAAAAATTTGCTTCTTAATATTTTGGTAATTAAATTTTAATGCAATTGGTTTTCTTTGTAAATTTCCATATTTTATTTTATGCATTTCAAAGCATTCTTCTGAGAAAGGGGTACATGGGCTCTGCCAGATGGCCAGAGGAGTTCATGACACATACATAGTTAAAAACCCTAAGAAGGTTTAGGTAAGAGGCAGTCAGTTGGGGCCGCATCTGACTCCTGACCCCACCTCTGGCCTGGGAAATATCTTCTCACTTTTCTAAAAGCAGTTTGTGGTCCTTAGTTCATTCCTCATAGCCAGTGCTTTGAGGGTCCTTCTAGGTGGACCCCCAGCATTCCTCCTGGAATGCTGTCCCTCCAGAGGCAAGGGATTCACTATTTCAGCTCGACCCAAGTCATAAATCATCATTAAGCAATACCTGATTGATTTCCACAGGGGCCATTGCTCTAATAAAAGAGGGAATTTTTTTTAATGGGATTTTTTTTCAAGAAAGTCTTTCTTTCTTATTTTAAAATTTCAGTTTAATATGAGGGTGCAGACGGTTGGGTTACATTGTTTTCATTTGTTAGGTGAAATCCAAGTTGTGGTTAGGACACACCAATCCCCCTCCCTCCTCTCCCCCACTTGAGTTTGAGTTTCTCTCTCATGTGGATATGTATTAGTTCTCCTGGACTCATATTAGTATTGAGCACATTGAATACTTGCTTTTCCATTCTTGTGATACTTTACTAAAGAGAATGTTCTCCAACTCCATCCAGGTAAATATGAAAGATGTAAAGTCTCCATCTTTTTGTTGATGAGTAGTATTCCAGGGTATACACATACTGCAATTTATTACTCCACGATGGGTTGATGGGCACTTGGGTTGATTCCATATCTTGGCAATTGTGTATTGAGCTGCAATGAACATTCTAGTGCATGTGTCCTTGTTATAAAATGATTTTTTTCTTCTAGGTAGATGTCTAGTAATGGGATTGTGGGATCAAATGGAAAGTTTAGTTTTAGTTCCTTGATGATGATAGAGGGAATTTTTAACAGATGGACTTGGAGTCAGACTCAGGCTACTAACAGTCAGATCCTGTCCTGGCACACCTGTTATATTGGGAGAGTCTCTTAGTTTCTCTGCATCCGTGTAAAAACATCAAGGTAATCTCTGCCTTATCCCCCTTTCCCCTAATTTAATTTTATTTTTAAATTGACATAAACTAATTATACATATTTATGGGGTACATGATGATGCTTTGACACATAGACCAGGGTGGTTAGCAGATCCATCATATTACACATTGATCATTTCTTTGTGTTGGGACATTTGATGTCCTCTTCAACTGGCTGTTATGCAGGGCAAATGAGAGTGTGAAGGGCCTCTGAAGACTATGAAATGTGATAACTGCTTGCCCTGGACACCGTCCTCCCCTCTTCTATGCCTTTGCATTTGTTTTCTCCTCAGCCAGCAGGACTTTTCCCTACCCTCTTTCCAGGCCTGGCTCAGATGGTACCCCTTTCCAACAGCCTGCCCTGACGGAGCTGTCTGGAAGGATAGGGGGCTTCCTCTGTTCCCATTACCCCCCTTTATCCACATCAGCATTTCAGCCCTCTTCACTTTCTACTTTGCAGCTTTTTAGGGTTCCTCTTCCCTGCCAAGTAAGCATTCTGCGGGTAAGACCATTGTCTGATGTCACTTTGTACAAAGAAAGCCTGTTGTATCATAAGTCCCTGCCTAAATACACTGAAAACTCATGTAAAAAACACATTTTTCTAAATGTTGAAGACAATTGTTTTCCTGATGGGGAGATTATAAATAAAAACATGGGATAGCTCAAGTGAAAAAGCATTACCCAAATGTCATATTCAGAGTCTCGAAGAAGATCAAACAGCAGACCCTATGGGCCAGGGCTGGGGATGTAACATTGCAGGGAAGTCTTCCTGGAGGAGGTGGATATTCCCCAGAGATAAGTAAATGCTGGGCTGGTGATCCCAAGGAAGCAGACAGGAGAGGTGAAATACTAAGCTTGGGGAATGACACACAGAGAGAAACCAAGAGTGAGAGCTTATCCATTCATTCCTCCAGCTCCTCTTCCCATCAGCACAGCTTTAGTGAAAACCTGTTTTGTGCCAGGCACAGTGCTAGGCCCTAGGTAAACACAGGTGATGGAGGGCACCAGACACCCCATGATAATTATTGTTCTTATAATAAGGGTACAGTTAGGTCTCTAACCCACGGCAAGAGTATCTCTGATACAGGAATTCCAGATTATCAAAACTTGGCAAATGCTATTTTCAGGAAAGGAGTGTTTAAGGGTAGACCATGTTTCTGCATCACCAGAAGAAATTGCCATAGGTCGTGCCATCAGACCTTTCATGCCTAAGTGACTCAAGGACACATAGGTCACTGCAGCTGTTACCCTAGCATGGCACCTATGGCAGGCAGTTTCAGATTAAAGAAGGAAAAACCCTTTCTTAAACATTTTTGGGTCTTTAATTATCCATTTTCGTAAGTAAACAGTCTTATGTTTCAGCTATGTACCAGACAGGCATTTTCTGTTAATCCTCTGATTTAAAGTGCTCTGTGACCCCGTGTGAAGTGGGGATTGTTCCCTCATGTTTTATCATTGAGGAATGAAGACAGAGATGTTAAGTAGTTTTCCAAGCTGGCACAGTTTGTAAACGTGAAACCAGGTTTTTGTTGCGAAGCATTTTTTGTTTTTGTTTTTTAGTAACAGAGTTCTGTGCCCATGCTTTTGTATGTTACACTCATTTTGTTGAAGTTGCTGGACATACGGATGTGTCGGAGAGACACTTTCTGTACATCTTTGTCACTCCTACTGAAAATGTTCTAAAATGGAAGAAGAAAAATGCTGATCAGGGCTGTGCTGGGAAACGTAACATGAACCTAATGTTTTAGAATGGATTCTTTAGAATTCAAAAGGACTAATAATAAATATGATGTGACCATTATTTTTGGTGAGCAATTAGAATAGCATTATCTTGACAGAATTGAATTTGCAGTGACGGAAGTAGGAAGAGTGCTTCAGAATTTGGCACATCTTCACTTTCATGTTTGAAGTAGGCACTGAAAACAATGTTCTTCTAAAAACTTCAAAAGCCCACTTATTGTTGGGAATTTGCTCATGGATATATGTAGCTATTCTTTGGCACTTTTTGTGCAGAACGCTTTAATACCCAATTTCAGAGGCTCTCCAGCACAATCGTACCAATTCAGCATTCATTCACTCACACGTTTAAAAAAAATGATGTGAAGTTGTGCGAAGAACCATTTGACATCCACAGGGCTTGTCGCCGAGCTCACTGAACCCCAGCGCGCGTGCTCCTTCTCGCAGGCTGTTGAGCACAGACGCGCGTGCGCAAGAAAGGGCTGCGACCTGCCCACGTCTGCGCACGCGCACAGGAGTCCTCGGCCGGAATTGCCTCTAGCAGGGTCCTGACTCCATTACGAAGCGGATATTACCTCGCAGGCCCCACGTGCATCAATTCCAGACGACTGTATGGCATTTAAAGGACCTTCAGTCTCCTGTCTATTAAGGGGAGAAAGCCACAGAAACTTAAAATGCTGAAACCTAGTTGAGAAGTGCTGCAGCAAATGAGCGGCCAGGGTTATAGCAAAAAACAGTACCGCCGCCGTGGGAGAGAGGCGGCTCTGTCTCTACTACCAGTACTAGCTGCCGTCAGTTGAACTCTCATCCCGTGCTGGACACTTTCTGGAAATCATTACTGGTTGACATTCCCCGTTCTAAGAGGAGGATGTGACATGCAGGGACTTCCCCAGGACCCGCGGCAGCTGCGGGCAGAGGCGACAGCCGCCCGGACCCGTAGGCTGCAAAGTGCCCACTGCCTGGCGCTCCTCTCTACTTCTTTACTATCTCTTAGGCTCCTCGGAGGAAAAGCAGGGCTTTCCTAGAATGGAAAGGACTGAGGCCCATTACCACTGCTAACACTTTCCCGGCCTGTAATTTCCGGAGGACACACACACACAGGTGCCAAGAGTAGAGCGGGAGGCCCGTTTGGGAGGGTGCTGAGGGGCAGAGTCCACAGCCTGTAGTGAGCCTAGCCGGCAGGGGCGGGGCAGGCTCTGCAGAGGGGCCTGTGTCAGGGACTTGGCTCTGTCCAGGCACGTGAGGTGGGTACCAGGCACTCCCTCACCTTGGACCCTCCACATGGCTCCTGGCCACCAGAGAGATTCAGGCTTCACACAAAGTAAAATAAAAACACAAGAACCTCTTCATAGGCCCTGGGGCTATGCCAGTAGACCAGAAGCCTGTGCAGCAATGGCGGGCTCTCGGACACCCCATGCTCACACCTGCCACGTTGAGTCCTGTTCCGTGATTCAGGACAGTCTGTATGCACACACATCTGTCTTACGCGCATATTAGAGGTATGAGTGATTGGTATCACCAGAAGACGGTGTATTTATAAAGCAAAATCTTTCTGGGAATTTTTTTAGTGGTAAAAACTGACTTAAGGAATAGAATTTATTATTTCCATTATAGAAATCTAAAATCAGATATAACATTAATTTACTATCGGGGCAATAAATACATCTTCAGTACTCATATTTTATTTTTACCAAGCAAATATGTCATTCTTTTTTTGTTTTTTAAAGGAACAGGAGTGCGTGTGCATGTGTTGGTTTAAGAGACAGAGTCTTACTACATTGCCTGGGCTGGAGTGCAGTGATATGATCATAGCTCACTGTAACCTCCAGCTGTTGTGCTCAAGTGATCCTCCTGCCGTGGCCTCCAAAGGTGCTGAAATTATAAGCAGGACTCACGACATTTTCGGGGGCCTGACAGAGCAGTAGCCCAGAAGGGAGCACAGAGAGGGGGAGCCTTTTGCTCCTCCTCTTTCTCTTCCTCCTTCTCTTCATTTTTATTCTCCAAGAAAATTGAGGTGCTAGGCTTTTATTTCCTAAATAAAAATTTCACCTTAGAATACTTTTAGATTCACAGAAAACAAGGGACGATGGTAGAGAGCTTCCAAACACCTCACACCCAGGGACTCCTGTTACTAACATCTCACGCTAGCAGGGTATCGTGGTCACAATTAACAACCGGTATTGATACACTTTATTGACTAAAGCCCCTATCTTATTCTGATTCCTGCAGGTTTTGCCGAATGTCTTGTTTCTGTTCCAGGACCCCATCCAAGGCACCCTCTTACATCTATTGGTCGTATCTCCTTAGCCAACTCTTGGCTGTGACAGTTTGTCAGAATTCCGTGTTTTTGAAAACCTCAAGGGTTGTGAGGAATGCTGTTTAGATATTTTGTAGAATGCCCCCAGCCTCCCAGGGGGATACGATTTTCCTGATGCTTGTCTCATAATGAGAAGGTAGTTACCAGCGTGGGGAGGAAAACCAGAAGGGGCTGGACATTCTCTTCCTTCCCATAATGAGCCTTCCTCCTTTCTTACCATCAGCAAAACCCCTGGCCCAGAGAAGGTACTCACGAAATGGAAAGAACGTCAGTGAAGGCCAGAACCTTCCTCTTCTCCCTTTCCCAGGCCCGCTGAGCAACAGGAAATAATTAGTATGTGAAAGATCTTGAGTATGTTTCAGTTCCTCCGGCCTAGGACATGTGGGGAGCAGGTGGGAAGCAGACTTGAGCCCGCTGTGTGCCCCACAGGTGATCTCTGTCCCTTTGTTCTCGGTGTTCTCTTGGGTTTGGTCAGTCGAGTACCAGCAGGAGTTCAGAAGGCCGAAGAGGGAGATGCAGGGATTTTCTCAGGGTTGAGTTCCCTCGGGGCTTGCTTGCCCAAGGGCCTGGCTGCCTCCCCCGAAGAAAGGCCCTGGCAAGGCGCCTTGTCCACAGTGGCAACCCTCCTGCGTCCCCGTTCCTGCCCCCCTCAGGTTGAAGGGTGCGATGTGCCTCTGCACTGCCGGTTGCTGGTTTCCACAAACCCTGCTCATAACCTTATAAATGTCCCTTTATTTAAACTCTCCCCAATTACCCATTTTTAGTCACTCTTTCTCACCAGGATCTTGACTGCTATGTCCCTTATATAAATTTAGATACAGAGAAGAGTGAAAAGGGGCTTCTAACAGGTCAGGTAACCAAATAATATCTATTGAATTGTGACCTAATAGTGTGGCTTCTCATGTTTAGAGAACAAATCACTGTGTCAGACACATCTATGCTCCTGCTCTCGTCTTTCCGATGGTCTTTATTATGACCTTTGCAGACTTTTACATTTATTTTAATGATACTGCCATGACACAAAATATTTTTAGAATTTTAGAAGCCCTGTTTGAAAATCATCTTTGGAGACAGTTTAACTAACACTGATCTTACCAAACCTGATCCCTCCTCTCTTTACCAACCTGGGTTCTGAGTTACTTCCAACTATTTCAAAAATCAAATTGATCTCAAAGAGTAAAACTTTTACTGATAATCTTTAGAACAAGAAGATATGATATCCAAAAGAAATATATATATATATATTTTTAAATGACAGAAGAGAGAAAGAGTTCTAGACGTGTCGAGCCACAATAGTACTTGGAATAAGTGTAGAATAAACACAGTTGACTAGGCTGGAATAGGCAGGATTCACTGTTTGTTTATCATCGGACCATAATAACATAGTGTTTAATAATACAGGCTCCGGGGTCTGTCTGGGTTTAAATTCTGACCTTGGCATTTATTATCTGTATGTGACCTTAGGCAAGTTGTTTAACCTCTTTCTGCCTTGAGTTTCTCAACTGTGAAATGGAGACAATAATAGTATCAGTATTACCGGGTGTTCTGTTTATTAAGTGAATTACTATTTGTCAAGCATTTTAAGTCGTGCTGGAACACAGGAGGGAATCAAATGTTAGCTATTGCCGTTGCATGATCTATTGTATCGTAGATATTGACTAACGACCATCAATTTTCAGCAAATTATCCTGTAGCTATATTTTGACATTCTTAAATCTTGGTTGTTATCTTTGTTAGGCACTGCTAGCATGTGAAAGTAAGATCTGTTCTGATATTAACAGAGTAAAGAAATATATTTATATTTACATTTTTGTCTCATAGTCAAAAATTAAATGTCCTTTTAAAAAAAGTCTCTGATGACCTAAAGTTTCTGATAATGCTCAAATAAGCCTCCAAGCTGGGAGAGGAATTAGATGCCGCTAACTCATCAATGGTTATGGACCCCTGTTCCCACATAGGCCCAACTAGAAAGAACAAAGTGAGAAATATCATTATTCAGAGTCTGTTTTGCAGTAAAATAGCATAGATAGGAATTGTTTTTCTTTGTAAAGAATTTAAGTAAACACAAAATTTTCTAATTACCCAATGACAGGTTTTACTTTTCAATTTCTAAGCTGTAGCTCACCTCTGAGTTATAAATAAATACACACGTAACACATACACATATAAATTTTTTTTAACTATTGTACAGTCAAATTAAATTGGCTGGAACTACTGAGTAACCCCATGAATTAATGAAGTAAACATTTGCCCCTGCTGGGATGTGGAAGACTTCCAGAACTCCCAAGCATACACCTGCAGAAACCGGTGATTCACCTCTGAGTCATTCAGCAAACGTTAGCAAGGAGAAGCCAGCCAGGATACAGAGGATGCACTTGGCTGCCAGTGCTCTCCTGCTCTTCTAGAATAATGACATTAATGACACTTCCAAACGGTTCACCCAATCACAGAGCTGGAGATTACAAAATCCATGTGGCAGCTGATTTCCTAATAGGATGCATTAAACAGGACATTGCATGTTTTATGGGCTGGGGTTGATTAGACTATAAGACTTAAAATATGTAGCTAAAGTGGTTGAAAAATAGGCCTTGGAAGTTCAGATCAAAGCATTACAGGGGGGTGATTAGATAAATAAAAAGTTTAAGCCTAACTGAGCAAATAATTGCACATCCCCTGAAAAGCTGGGTTCACAGGGATTGATCAAATGTGAGTCACCCCAGGCACAGATGTCTTTCTAAGAATATGCCTTTTAATTTTTTTAATGTACATCAAAGAAAAAAAATCTGGGTACTGACCAGCAAATAATTCTGTTTGTATAAGAAAAGCCTCTTTAAGATACTGACAAAAATATATATATATCCTTCATTGTTTAAAAAGGACACTTTTTTTTCCGTTTCTCTTCCTTCTCAGTCTGTGGCAAAAGGTTTTTCCCTTTTAAACGCAGACTAATAGAGCTCGTCTAAGAAAATTCTAAAACGTTTCTGGAGACTTACCTTACCCATTATTATGTAGAAGTCAGATGCAGGTTTGGGTTAAAAGCATGTACTGTTATTTTTCTAAAGAAAAATCGGTCACAGGGAAAGATTTATCTTTGTCAGTTAAAAAACAAAAAAAGCACTTACTGAGCTGATCTGTGCATTGGTATGTGCTAGACACAAGTTATCTCCTTAATCCTCACCACAATGCTTGAAGGCAGGTTTTCTTATTTCTATTTTGAGTATGAGGAAATTGAAGCACACGTGTAGATGAAGTAACTTGTCCAGTGTGGCAATGCTGGGAGGTGGCATAGTGGAGTGTGACCCCAGCTCTCACATCGGCTCCCCCCAGAGTACTGCTGACTGTGTTTTTGAATCCACAGCCCTGCCCAGATTCCAGTCACTTCCAAGAGCTGATCTTGGCTGTCTCCTGGAGCTGGGATCCCAGTATCTCTTATTTTGGAAATAAGCAATCTGAAGTAGAGCCAACGGCTTTCCAAAACCCACACAACACAGGCAGATGGGCAGGTTGGCATGCATTAGGGGCTACTAGGTTACAAGTTTGTGATTTGGTCATCAGTTCTCTGTGGCCAGAGGTGACCAGACAAAATATTCTGGTTAACGGAGTTCCTGGTGAGCTCTTGTTCATGTCTCAGAATCAACAGTTTCTTTGGGAGCAACACATGGACACAACAATCCCAAAGAAGTGGGGATCAGAAGTAGGGAAGGAGCAGGGCACGGTGGCTCTCACCTGTAGTCCTAGCACTTTGGGAGGAGGCTGGAGAGTGACTTGAAGTCAGGAGTTCAAGACCAGCCTGACCAAGAGCGAGGCCCTGTCTCTACTAAAACTAGAAAAACTAGCTGGGCGCTGTGGTGGGTGCCTACCTGCTACTCAGGAGGCTGAGACAAAAGGATCACTTGAGCCCAAGAGTTCGAGGTTGCTGTGAGCTATGGCTCCACTGCACTCTGCCCAGCAACAGAGTGAGTCTGTGTCTCAGGAAAAAAAAAAAATAGGAAAAGAATTCGGAAAGGAGAATGGAAAACTAGTAACATCAGTGCTTGTACAAGTTTTGGTGTCAGGCCTGCCCATAAGGCGTGTTTCACAGCGTTACTGATGATGCTTTCGGTCCTTAATTTATATCCCACTTCCAATTAGTACTTTTCGACCTTTGTTTACTTAAATATTTCTGCAACAAGGTTTTGCTTTATATTTCAGTTCCCGCTCAGGTAGCAAGCGAGGGAAAGGGAGACAGGTCACACCACACAGAAGCAACTGTTCCCTAAGGGAGTCAGACCCCTGTGCTCAGAGTCCCAGCTGTGAGACTTTCAGAAGCTGCGAAGCTCTCTGTGCCTCCGTCTCCTCGCTGAGGATACGCAGCAGCTCGTAGGGTACTGACGGTCTTGTCTGTTTGTGCCTCTATAACAAAATACCACAGGCTGGAGGATTAAACAACAGAAATTTCTTCTCGTAGTTCTGGAGACTGGAAAGTACCAGATCAAGGTGCTGACTGCTTTGCTCTCTGGCGCACACGCTCTCCTCCCCCCCGGCAGATAGATGGCCATCTTCCTGCTGTACCCTCACTCGGCAGGGGCAGAGAGAGAGCAAGGTCTCTGGCCTCTTCTTATACAAACACAAATCTCATCCTGAGAGCCTCACCCTCACGTCTCCAATGAGGTCTCACCTCTTAGCAATACCACACTGGGGGCTAGGGCTTCAACATGTGAGTTTGGGGGCGACACGAGCATAGTCCTTACCCCACACCTGCAAAGCAGCAGACAGGGACTCCATCAATGCTAGTCATCATGGTTGTTACTCAGGCACTAAAATTAAAGAAACAGGATATTGCAATAAAGTGCATCTCTGTACGCATTTTGACAAATAAAGAGAGACACGTACTTATTGTACTAGATGCTAAAAGACACCAATTGGAATAAGGCAAAGTTGCCTCCCTCCAGGAGCTCCCAGTGTCCTGTGCCCTGCTGAGGAATCTCCTGCAGAAGACACCCTGTCTATCTTGAGCGTCTCCCTCTGTTGTAGGGAAGGGGACCAGCTAGGGAGAAAGGTCCTCCACAGCAGGCCTGGAAGCCACGTCCGTTCCATTAATGTACAAGCCTTGCCACAGAAGACTCTAGGCAGGCACTCAAATCTCAGCTCTGCTAGTTACTCTCTGTGACTGTGGGCAAGTCACTTAACCTTGCTCAGTTCCTCTGTAGAATAGGGAAAATATTTATTTTTTTCACTTAAAATATTAATGTTTTTATTATTATAGTATCAGAGGAATGATGTTTACCTTGCAGCTATGGGTGGTACCCAAGAAGGAGACAGCTGTGTGCAGCCTGGGGGCTGCAGGGTGCTCAGAGCTAAGGGGGCGGCACTGTGATCATCATCATACACAGTATTTCATACACCATATATATCGTGTCTAACGACCAGAGCTTGAGAGGGCAGAGTTATTATGAGAACGGAATGAAACATGTGAAGTCAGCTCGCTGGGGCTATAACATAATAACATCCAAGTGTTCAGTAAACGTTACTGAAACAAAGCAAACCAAGCACAGTCTCTTTGTCAGGAGTGTGTGTGAGAGGAAGGGCTCTGTGCTATCAACACGTTTATCTGTAACGAGGGGCCAGAGCTCAGTAAATAGATGTACTAGGCTGAGGTGGAGCTCCGTGAAGTGGAAAGAAACTTGCTTGATGGAGAGAGCTTCTGTCATTGTCCTCAGGGAGCCCTGGCTGTGGGTCTCTGCAAGATCCAGCTTTAAAATTTCCTGTGCTTTAGCACCAAAGAGGAAGCAGGTAGGAACATGAACGGGTTTTCCAGGGCACTACCTCAGTGTTCACTGATTAGTTTAGCAATTGCCCTCATATTAAAACAAAGCAAACTATCATAAGGCTGAAAAAGGTTATGTCGCTTCTCCCCTAAGGCAGTTTTCCATGTTCTCTTTATATCATGGAAATGGAGAATCAAAGGAAAAATTTTTAAAGTGATCCATGCTCATTTTTTTTCTAAATTTGGATTTAAACCTCAATGAATATTAATGGGGAGAGTGAGCCACATAGAACAGTGTTTTTCAAAGCCCGATAGTCCGAGTACCCTTCTCAGAATCAATTGAGGTCTTTGTTAAAAATGTGGATTCCAAACCAGTTATCTTGACCTCTGGGGGTGGGGCCCTGGAATTCCCAGAGGACTCCAGCACCCAGGGATACTGGAGAACCTCTGGCAAATAGGGTAAAATCCTCTGCCCTTTTATTTTGTTTTCGAGAAATGCCTGCCAATTTAAAAAACAAACAAAATAACAACAGGCTGATTTCAAATTGACAAACGAGAAGATGGAGGACCTAAAAACCTTCTGACTTAAGTATGGTTGTGTTTCAATACCGAGGAGGTGTTGGTTTCAGGAACGCCCCCAACCACCGCCCCAATCAGAGTATTTTCATATCACCTACATGTGCACCCTCCCGTATACTTTAAAGTCTCTCTAGATCACTTATAATACTTCTCAAATGTAAATGTTTTGTAAATAGTTGCCATACTAAAAATTTTTAGTCTTGTTTCCTTTTAGTATTTTTGATCTGTCTGTGGAACCTGCAGATACAGGTGAATACAAAGGGCCGACTGCAATAGCAAACTCTAATGTTAAACCACAGCCAATGACCATTTCACCAAGTTTGAGCCTAGAATCTCAGGACATTCTAAGTTTACTGAAGTATTAGGGACCAACCGATGATTTTTTTTTTTTATTAAATCATAGCTGTGTACATTAATGCCATCATAGGGTATAATGTGCTGGTTTTACATACAATTTGACCAACCAATGATTTGAAAAGGAAAAAAGTGTATGTATGTTACAGCCAGGTAGACCAAAGTGTTCAATAACCACACCATAGTAGGGTTAGAGAATCACCAATTGCATCTCTTTGATACAAAGAAATGCCAAAAATAGTCTTCAGTACTCAGAAAGGCCCACTGCATAGGGACCAGTATCCCCAGGCCCGGCGTACAGAGGCGAATCTGACACAGTCCTTTGACTGTGCAGGGATTCCTGAACAGGGCAGGCTCTCAGAGGCCTCTGAGAGTCAGATGAAACCCCTGAAAATCATACATATGCACAGACACTTGATTTTGAGTATGACGTCAGAGAACTGGTGCAGACCTCGCTTCTTAACCCGTCATCGAGAGCAGGCACAGAGTACGGACCGAGAAGGCTCTATGTCCCCCCACACATGTGCTTCAAAATACAAGTGGAGCCTTCTGTATTAAAATCACTTTTTCCCAGGTCTTCTAATTGCCTGTTTCTCTTTTGTTTTTTGTTTGCTTTTTGGGTTGAAGTTTTCAGTAGTTTGGTTTCATGTCTTTTTTTTTTTTCTATCAGAGCCCTAAGTGGATATTTAACTTTCCTGTGGATAATTCAACCTTAATCTTGAGGGAGGCACAGCTTGTCAGACACATTCATCTCCAGGGGGGAGCGGAGGACACGGGAAGAAAGTGTCATCCCCACGCCGTCATCCCACTGTAAGTTCTGTGTTCAGATGGAATGTTCCAGCAGTGATGCACAGGGGAGGGAATGACCCCCAGTTAACAGGCGCTGACCTCCAGGTGCCCTCCACGGTCCCTCCTGAGTCACCAGTGTGAAGGGCAAATGCCAGGCCAGCCTGCAGAGCACAGAGGAGGGGCGCTTGGGTAGTGGTCCATGCTCTGTCCTGTTTTCTACAAAAAGATAGCATTGAACATGGACTAACAGTGAGGGTTAGGAGCCGGCAGAGGAAGAGGAGAGCAAACAGGAAAGACCATCGGTGAGAAGAAATCCCTCTGCACAATAAAGGACCGGGAAAAGCAGCGGATATGGGGAAGGGCAGAGAACATGACAGACGGGGAGGTCTGTGCTGGCAAATTACCCTCACGGCCATGATGAACAGTGAGGCTCCCAGAGCAAAGATACCCAAGTGATCTCGGTTCCCATTCAAGAAGGATTCCCGTTCCTATTTTTCTAGTTATTTACCTCAGAAGACATTTGTTCTAAAGTCTCACACATTGAACCCAAGCACCACCTACTTTCACCCAAACATTGGGAGGAGAGTTGACCTTACGCTCTGCCAGTTTCCAGAATGGATTTAAGGCAGCGGAGCACAAGAGATAAGTCAAATTTCAATGTTAAAAGTTTATCGCGGCTAGAACTTTCCGTATCTGTAGCTAGACAATAGTTGATCATAAAACCGTTATGTTCATGCTGCCAGCACGATTTATACCTGCAGGTGTTTCTTTCTGGTTACATAATCCGGATGAAGTTTGCTTGTCCCAGCTCTGGGCTGGTTCCTTTTAAAACAGGCACCATATTTTCAGGTGGAGAGTCAGCCCCATGCATGTGAACCTCATCGTGACACTAACTGCCATTTGAAGGGTACCTGCTGTTTTCTAAACAACCCCATTGAATTCTCGCCATAATAGTTTAAGAAATTTATTGCTAAAATTTCTTTATTCTACTTAGTTCATATTCTACAGATGAGGAAATTGAGTACCAAAAAGGGACTTATGAACTAATTTGGGTGAGACGGCGTTGCTAACAGGTGGTCTCGCCGGCTTCAAAGCCCTTGTGTTTGGCCTTGGACTGCCGTTCATCTCTGCACACAGGGAGCAGTTGGCACGAGGAGTGAAGCATCAGAGGTGGCCTCCGCTGCCTGTGGCCCTAACAGAGAGACACACTTGGCACAAAGCGCTTCTCCTGGATTCTGAAATACACGCAGCGTATTAATCTGCCCCCAGGGTGTTATTCACGGTGTCCACAGAAGTGAGCTGGGGTTTGTTTTAACATCACTGCTGTGGTGTAAATATCATCTTTCCCCATGGGAATCTTTTTCCTGTTTGAGACTCTTGGTCTGGACCTGGTTTTGTATGTATTTTTCCTGGTGGAACATTGCCATGAACAATTTAAGTGACCATTTAACAGAAAGGTAAACAGACTTTTTTTTTGTTTTTGTTTTTTCTTGAGACAGTCCCACTCTGTCACCCTAGGTAGAGTGCCCTGGAATCATAGCTCACAGCAACCTCAAACTCTAGGGCTCAAGAGATTCTCTTGCCTCAGCCTCCCAAGTAGCTGGGACTACAAGTGCCCACTACAACACCTGGCTAGTTTTTCTATTTTGTTAGTAGAGACAGGGTCTAGCTCTTGCTCAGGCTGGTCTTGAACTCTTGAGCTCAAGCAGTCCCCCCACCCAGAGTACTGGGATTGCAGGTATGACTCACCGTGCCCGGCAAAACACACTGTTTTTAAACACCTGTGTTTTCAGATACCACTGCAGAAGTTAGATTATGTATTAAGGCCTTTATTTGTAATTCTTGTTTTATATACAGTACTTTGAATTTTTTAGGAGGTAGAGAGAAAAGCTGGATATAATTCAAAGGGCAATAGAGAGCTAACAGTATTTAATGCAGAGTTAATTAACCATGTAGGTGCCAGACAGCCTGTGAGTATTTCTCAACTAATCCCTGTTTCTGTAACGTGTGTCTAGAGGAATACTGAGGCCAGGGTCAAAGTCAGAGATGCCACAGAACCCGTTCTTTTGTGCAATGTTCCTCTGTGTCTAGATGAATCGGTGTGGCTTTGTATTTCATCAGCCATTCTTTTATAAGTTAGTGACTGAGCAATGGTTCTTAAACTGTCTCTGAAAAATGAAAGCGATTTCCACCCCTCCCTGATGTCCAGTACAAATCTCCGGCTCATTATCTGTTTAAGGTCATTTTTATGTCAATAAAAATAGTGGTGTTTCCAACAAAAGATTTAGTTTTGTTCCCAATCATAACCAACATCAACTCAAAGTCCACTCCCTGTGACTTGTGAGCCTGGATCAAAGATGCTCTTTTCAGAAACAGATCACCAAAGCCTGTAATACCCGGGTGGACAGAGCTGTAACCTGAAGATAGGCCGGGCAGCCCATAGAGACAGGCACTCCACCAACAGCTTTGATGACAAGTAAGACTGATTGAGACACACTGACTGCCACCCTCTCATGCCACTTTTCATTTACTTAGGGAAGAAACTAAAAACCAAAATCAATGTTTCTTACAGAAAATCCAGAAAACAGAGATGAAAAAGAAAAACACGAAAATTACATGTACTTCTACTACATAAAAATAATCACAGTTAACACTTTGGTGTGGAACATTCTAGTCTTTTAAGAAATATCTATTTTGGGTGGCTCCTGTGGCTCAAAGGAGTAGGGTGCCAGCCCCATACACTGGAGGTGGCGGGTTCAAACCCAGCCCTGGCCAAAAACTGCAAAAAAAAAAAAAAAAAAAATGAATTATTTAAAAAAAAAAGAAAGAAATACCTATTTTAGATAAAATAGATTATGTTATAGATGACATTTCTAAATACAGGTTCACTTTACAAAATACCATGAGCGTCTTTCTATACCATTAAAAGTTCTTTTCAGTTGCTTCCTTTGTCTTTGTACTACTGTTTTGTGTAATCATTTAGTTTTAAGTAAAATAGCTTCTAAAAACCTAATTGTAAAAGTAGTACTCGCTCATTATTAAAACAAAATGTCACATAATAAGAAAGTAAAAAGTAAACAAGCTTGCAGTCAGTCCTATTAGGTAGAATTTCTGCCTCAAAGATGTGTATATTCTTTAAGTTTATTTTTATGTAAATAAATTACCCACAAAAGTTATGTCTATTTATATTCCTAACAGGAATGTATGCGACTGTCTACTTTTTTCATAACCTCAAAGACAGAGTATTATTATGTTCTTTAATGTTTACTAATTAGATAGGCTGGAAAAAGAGGGCTATGATTTTATTTCTCATGTCTTGGATTCTTTCTTGTGAAGATTGATGAGATTCCTGTATTACTATTTGCGTTTCTCACTGTAAGTCCCTCATTTCTGTTTTTCACTATATATCGATTATTTTTTTTCATCGCTCACTTTTCAGTGGGTTTCTCGAAAGCACCCTTGTGGGAAAGCTGTTCTTTTTTCTACCAAGTACATTACAGATTTTTCTCAATTTGTTCTCTGTCTTTGAATTGTGTTGGTTGTTAATTTTTTGTTTTTAGTTTTAGATCTATAGGTGAGTTTTAAAAGCAGTACAGAGAGTTCTTACACATCTTTCCCCTGGTTTTCCTTGTTAGCTCACATAATCACAGTATAATTATCGAAATGACATTGGTACAATACTGTTAATTGATCTATAGGTTTTAATTAGATTTCAGCAGTTTCCACTGTTACACTTTTTTCAGAATCCAACCCAGGACACCACATTGCAATTGGTTGTCATGTTGCTTTCCTCTCCCCCAATTTGTGGCAGTTTGAGTCTTTCTTTAATTTTCATGACCTTGACACTTTTGAAGAGTTCTTTCCAAGTATTGTGTAGAATGTGGCTCACTTGGAGTTTTCCCACTCTTACGGTTACCATTTTCCTCTCTCCATCCTCAATTGCCAGGAGGGAGTCCCCAAGTCCAGGCCACAGGCAAAGAGGACATGGGCTCATCTCCACCTCCTAGAGGGGAAGAATGTAAAAAAAAAAAAGAAAAGAACTATAGAACTATGTTAAACCATAACATTAATTAACTTATACTTGGGTGTAAAGAAAGATCATTTGAAGCCATATAAATATCCTATTTCTCATAAAAATTCCCCCAACTCACTTTAGCATTTGTCACTAGGTCTTGCTTGGAGCAATGACACGTATTACGGGGGAGCTCTAAAAGTGATTTTCTCCTAAATCATTTCTGTGTTTATTCTTTGGAACTCCTCTGCAAGAAACATATGTCCTTTCTCCCCCTAGAAAGAGAAAGAGAGGGGGAGAGAGAGGAAGAGAAAAGAGGAGAAAGGCAGAGAGAGAGAAGCACTATTTTGCCATGAGTCCGTGGGTGCAGTGCTGGGAACAGGGATTTTGCTCTTCTTCTCATGTGTTCTCGTCTGAAGGCTCCCGAGTCCTCCTTCCTACTAACTCTCCGGACAGGGACTCCTCCCCCACTTTGCTGCACAGAGACCTTGAAGGCAATGGTCTTTTATTCCAAAGGACAATGCAAAACAGCAAAACTTCTACTGCGCCTAGCCCTGTCAAATGAAATGACTTTTTCAATATTTAGTAAGAACGGGTCTTTCAGAGCAGCCTATTCCTCCTTTCTCATCCCATCTCTGCTTTTTAACAACTGTATGCTTTTTGGAAAATGAAATCCTTTGGAGCTCTGTTGTCACCTATTCACGGGTTAAAGTGGTCATTGTCTTTGCCGGGAAAACCAGTTATCAGCAGCAGCCTATAGTGTTTTTAACTTGCTTATTTATTCATTGAGCACCTACTATGTGCTAGGTGTTTACTGGATATGAATAACACAAAGCTGAACACAATGGGCATGTCCTCACATTGCTTCAATCTATAGGAGAAACCAATTTAAAAGCTAAGGACAGTGTAGGAAGCGTAAGGCATTGGTAAACTGAACAAAGGGTGATAGACAAGGGTTTAAGAAGAGAATCAAATGTCTTTGTAACTGTGCCAGAATCTGTTGCAGTTATTCACATAAGTGCACATGTTTGCTCTGCCGGGTGATAAGTTCTTTGAGAGCACAGAGTGAGCCCTCCTCATTTGCACAGACTTTGCTGCTATTCACAGCAAGGGCTTAATATGAATTTAGTAAATATAAGTAGTCATGGTGGACATTTCAGATGCTATTTTTGTAAAATGGAACAAACTCAGTTTATCATGATGGGACTGGACTTTGGCCTTTTCAGTCACTGCCTCCCTGTGAATCTTGGTACCCTCAAAGTCAGGTGCATTGGGCGGTGCCTGTGGCTCAGTAGGTAGGGCACCGGCCCCATATAGCAAGGGTGGCTTGAACCTGGCCCCAGCCAAACTGCAACAAAAAAATAGCCGGGCATTGTGGTGGGCATCTGTAGTCCCAGCTACTCGGGAGGCTATGGCAAGAGAATCTCCTAAGCCCAGAAGTTGGAGGTTACTGTGAGCTGTGATGCCACAGCACTCTACCTAGGAAGACGTAGTGAGACACTGTCTCTAAAAAAAAAAAAATAGAGTCAGGTGCATAGCAGCGAAGCAAGACAATACTGTCAAACAAATGGATGAACAGACCTGGAAGCTAAAAGTACCTCTGTCTGTCACTTAAATTCTCATTTAAAGAAAAGAGAAAAACCACTCTTTGTGAATTTCTGTGCTAACTGAACACTTAAAACTCATCACGAGTAAACATAATCTTATCCTCGTATGTTTTAAATATGCCCTGCATGAATGAGGTGTGAGATTTACAATCTCATTTGCTCTGTCTATGTAAAAAGCTTTTGATTTGGCTTCAAAGTCTTTAACTTCACAGCAAAATTTCATTATGTCCCAGTTGAGTTCTGTTTAATGGAATTAAATTTCACCCCTTCTAATTATCTTTTGGAGCAGACAATCTTTACAGAATAATTAGTAATAGAAGAACATAATGGGTCATTGTCTTTATTACGGCAAAGAAATCCTAGATGCTGCTCTAAATCTTAAAAAAAGATCTCATGAAATATAAAATGTATTGAATCCTTCCTCTTAAATTATGTAACATTTAAACTTTGTCAACATAGCTTAAAGGTGATGGGAGGTAATTATTTTCTTGCTTTACTTTATATTATTTTATGAAACTACTTTAATGATCCCATTCAAATTAATTACACTTACATTTCATTTTCAAGATTTTTGTCAGTAGAATATTTTATTATCGAACACAATTTAAAGACATTTTTTCATTCATTTGGGACTTCATTTTGCTTCTTTTTCTTTAGGACATTTTTTCCCTACATTCATTAAATTAGACATATAGAATACAAAAGAGGGATAAAAATACAGCTACTCCAATGTAAAAAAAAAGTCTACTTAAAGTAATTTTACTTACTCATCTGAAAAAACATGATGCCACTGGAAAAAATTTATGAAACATTCCTCAATAAAAAAGAAATTTCCAAACATGACTGATTTATTTTTTTTAAAGCACAAACAGACCCCCCAAAAAAATGTTTTTTTCTCTTTCTACATATTCCAGCAATTAAAACACCTTTAAAAACAGAAGATAGAAAATGTACTTGAAAAATGAGCAGGGTCCTTCTTGGACTTCTAGTCTTTATAGTTTAATTTGTTGAGAATTTAAAATTACAGTAATTGCCCTTAAATAACTGACATTATTTGACACTACAACAACAGAGGAGTGGAAATGAGTGACAAACACACAAAAGACTTTTGTTATCTTTGTTTGTCTGCCTGAATAAATCTCAACAAGTATTTCAAAGATTTAAATTTATAGCATACTTAATCGCCATTAGATGGCCAATCCTATTGGCTCTCAGCTAAGTTTCACTGACACTCAACACTTTTAGTATCAACTTCCTTAACATATCTAGTTAATCTCAACAGCTATCTTTAAACTAAATTATTACCTCTAAATTAAACATTTTGATAAAATACAGGCGTACCTCAGAGATATGGCAGGTTTAGTTCCAGACTATTGCAATAAAACAAATAATGTCATAAAGCAAGTTATCCACATTTTTTGGTTCCCATTACATATCAAAGTTATGTTTGTACTATGCAGTAGTTTATTGAGTGTACAATAGCACTATGTCTAAAAAAAGTGCACACCTGAATTAAGAATATCGTACAGTTTAAAAAATCCTCATAATCATTTGAGTCTTCAGTGAGTCACGGTCTTTTTGCGGGTGGAGGATTTTGCCTTGCTATTGATAGCTGCTGAATGATCCTAGTGGTGGTCGCTGAAAGTTAGGGTGGCTGTGGAAATTTCTTAAAATAAGACAACAATGAAATTTGCCAAATTAACTCTTCCTTTCACGAAGGATTCGTCTGTAGCCCGTAATGCTGTGTGATAGCATTTTACACACAGTAAAATTTGTTCCATAATTGGAGTCAATCCTCCCAAACCTTGGCACTGCTTCACCAACTAAGTTTATGTAAATTCTAAATCCTTTGTTGTCGTTTCAACACAGTTCACAGCATTTTTACCGGCAGCAGATTCCATTTCAAGAAACCTTTCTCTTTGTTCATTTATAAGGAGCAAATCCTCTCGTGTTAAAACTTTATCAATTCAGGCACATCTTCAGGCTCATGTCTAATTCAAGGGCTCCTGCTATTTTCATCACATCTAGAGTTACTTCCTACACAGAAGTCTTCAACCCTTCAAAGTCCCACAAGGTTGGAATCAACTTCCTCCAAATTCCTGCTAATGTTGAGGAAGGCTATCTTAGCCTCCTCCCCTGAATTGTGAGTGTTCTTAACGGTATCTAGAATGGTGAATATTTTTAGGAAAGTTTTCAATTTATTCTGCCCACATCCTCAGAAGAATCACTGTCTATGACAGCCGTAGCTTTAAAAGATGTGTTTCTTAAATAACAAGACTTGAAGCAGAAATTACTTTTCGATCCATAGGCTGCAGAATGCATGTTGTGTTAACAGGCATGAAAACTCCATTAATCTCTACGTACATCTCCATCAGAGCTTTTGGGTTCCTAGATACACTGTCAATAAAGAGTACTATTTTGAAAGGAATCTTTTTTCCTAGGCAGTAGGTCTCAACAGTGGGCTTAAAATATCCAGTAAACCACGCTACAAACAGGTAAAGGCTGTCATCTAGGCTCTGTTCTCCTATTTATAGAGCCCAGACAGAGTAGTTTTAGCATAATTCTTAAGGGGCCAGGAGCTTTGAAATGGTAAATCAGCACTGATGTCAGCTTACAGTCACCAGTTGCATTAACCTCTCATAAGAAAGTCAGCCTGTGCTTGAAGCTTTGAAGCCAGGCATTAACTTCTCCTCTCTAGCTATAAAAAAACCTACATGGCACACCTCTTGCCAGTAAAATACGGTTTCATCTACACTGAAGATGTGTTGTTTAGTGTAGCCATCTTCACTGATTATCTCAGCTAGATCTTTGGAATAACTTGCTGTAGCTTCTCCATCAGCATCTGCTGTGCCATGTTATAGCTTCATGTTATAGAGACGGCTTCTTTCCCTAAACCTCATGAACCAATCTCTGTTAGCCTAAAACATTTCTTCTGTAGTTTCCTCACTTCTCTCAGCCTTCACATAATTAAAGGGAGGGGGAATGAAGCAGGGATGGTTAATTGGTACAAAAATACAATGAGACAGTTGGAATGAAAAATATTGATAGTGCTGCGAAGTGTCTGTAATCAACAATAAGCTAGGATATACTTTAAAATAGCTAAAAAAGTGGAACTGGAGTGCTTTTAACACAAAGAAACGATAAATGCTTGTGGTAACAGATACCCCAGTTACCCTGATTTGATTAATTTACATCGTTTGCCTGTGTCAAAACATCATGTGTAGCCTATAAAGATTAAATATAACCCATAATATATTTTTTTAGGGGCTTTATGTAGATGAGGCTTTGGGTTAAGAGAATGTTGTGACTCGTTGGATTTTCTATGCAGACCTCTTGAACGTTCTCCAATAAGGCTGTTTCACTTTCTTATCATTCATGCTCACTGGAGTAGCACTTTTAATTTCCTTCAAGAACTTTTCCTCTGCACTCACGACTTGACTGACTGTTTGACACGAGAGGCCTAGCTTCCAGCCTATCTGGCCTCTCCACATGCCTTCCTCCCTACACTTCATCGTGTCTAGCTTTTGATTTGAAGTGAGAGATATGCAGCTCTTTCTTTTTCTTGAACACTTAGACGCTACTGTAGGGTTACTAATTGACCTAATTTCAATATCATTGTGTCTCACAGAGCAGAGAGGCTAGAGAAGAGGGAAAGAGATGGGGGAACACTCAGAGCACCCACAACATTGATTGATTAATGTGGCCGTCTTCTACACGTTTGGACACCATGTGGGGCACCCCCAAACAATGACAACAGTCACATCAAAGACCACTGGCCACAGATCACCATGACAGATGTCATTATAGGGAAAAAGTTGGAAAGTCTTTGAGAATTACCCAAACATGATGCAGGGACAAGAAGTAAGCGTGTGCCGTTGGGAATATGGTGCTTTTAGACTTGCCTGATGCAGGATTGCTGCAACACTGTGATGAGGAACCCACAAAACCTGCCGTGTGCAGTCAGGTGCAGCAAGAGAGATATTACTGTATGTGGGGTTATCTAATGTAAACTTGAGTTAAGTAGAGCCTCTTCCTTTTACTCTCCTGATATTGAGGAGTAGATGGTAGGGGTAGATATCAAAATGGCGATTTTGAAAAATACAGCTGACTATCCACCCTCTAGACAGGATGGTTAATATTTGTTTTAGTGATTACTTTCTTAGCAAATCAAGTGCACTTAAGAAATCAATACCCCCAAAACATTTGTTGTGACTTAAATGTCAAGCAGAGGTCACCTGTGTCAAAAAAAGCAGGTCTGCTGTGTAATTTGGAATTCCTGCAAGGAGCTGAGAATCCAAATGACACATCAGGGAAGATAGTTTGATTTTTTTCCTTCATTATTTTAAATATTTAGCTCTCATTATTGCTCTCTTCAAAATAAAACAGAACCTACCAATGAGCGTAAGGTAAGAGTTTCTCCTTAAAGCTCCATTTTATTTCCTAGTGAAAAAAAAAAAAAAAAAACCTAAAACATTAAATTGCAAAAATCTCCTCATTGGAAATACATTTTATATTAAGAGAACATATTCTCCTCTCCAGTGATTTAACATTTCCCTGGCTTAGAAATTCAGCTCCTTTTTTGTGTTTTAATTTTGATACCGAGTTCCTTCCAGGCCAAACAACAAAAGGCACAACTCATTCCATGTGCCTCACAATATACTGACTTTCTGATTGAGGGTAAAGAAGGAATCCACGTGATATATCAAAGAGTCTTTTGGATCCTGCGCATTGGTAAAATAGGTAATGTGGTTTTCTGTTAGGCATAGTCATGAGAATGAATGGGGCACAGGGGTCTCCAAGCTTAGTAGGACAAGGCCCACTCAGAAGAAACAGCCTCCGGTTTTCTTTTTTGGATGTGTTCCTCTTTGCCCAATATTACAATCCATTATCTTGATGAAATTAAAAGATGCTATTTTGTTTATTATCAGAAAACAGATGTGTTGTTTGTACTGCTTAAGTATTTCTATAGACACTAAGTATTCAAAATTATGAAGACTCAATTTTTCCTTATTCCTCTTCTAATACCTTCATGAAGTCAACGAAAACATATCCTGCTTATCACAGTTCTAAGGACTTCTGCCTGAAAGCTGTTTGTTCTGTACCAGCTATTTACACTAATTGTCTAGGTAACCAGCAAAACTCTGGTTCATTCCTTTGGCCAAATGAGGGGATTTCCTTCTCTCAATCTTGTTTGCTGCAGGGGAAATAAATGTCCCATATGTATTGTCATTGCAGTGAGACTGATAAGACCCTGGAATAGCTTTTATGTGATGGCTAATGAAGATTTCACCTGATTACATAGGAAATAAGTCACTTTTCAGATCTTAAGCCTTCCAACAACTTCTAAATGTGAAATCACTGAAATTCTTTATTTATTTCTTTTTCTTTCTTTTTTTTGGTGGGGGGGGGAGCAGGGCTAGGTTTGAACCCGCCACCTCTGGCATATGGGGCCAGTACCCTACTCCTTTGAGCCACAGGCACCACCCAGAAATTCTTTATTTCTAATTGGACTATTGCAACTCCATCATTTGAACAGAGTGTTCTGAAAATCTTAATTATACATGCTGAATGCAAACTTATAGGATTTGTCTCCTCTTAGAAACTCAAACATTTGAGCCAGCATTAAAGACAGGTGATTGGCTTTTGGTACAAGGTAGAAATTATTTTGACAACTTGAGGGTGAAATATTACTTGGCCTGTTAGTTTCCAACATCGAGAAATTTAATCTCAGTCGCACAGCAAAGATGAGGAGGGCCTGATGTCTTCACCCGACATTCAGAGAGGAGACATTGATCCTGGGTGCTAGGCCCTCCTGTGAATGTTGCTATTCCTCAGCTGATAGGATCAGCCAACTTCCTAAAGCCTACAGAGGGACTGAAGTTTTTCAGAGTTTTTAGGAAAACAAGAAAAGCAAAAGTTCCTAGTCTTCAAGGTAGATGGAAAAAACAGGGAGAATTTTTTAAAATGAAGCAAGGGATTATTCCCTTGATTCTGTGCTGATAAGAAACGAAAATGTGTTCTTACATTGTTTTTCTACTTTAAGATTCATTTGAGGTAAGTCTGGGCTTAAAATCAGACTTAAATAACAAAACGGGGGAGATACTGATGGTGTAAGTAGCAAAACGGGCACATCATCTGAGGAATTATGAATTGATCAGTAACATATCGAACTAATCTAGTGTTTAAATTTAGACTCGCTATGGGAAATTACTTGGTTTTAGTTATAACAGATAATCTTAATTTTAATATTAGTATTTGAAAATGTGTAATAGTGATAGAACAGATTTACCACTTTCACTCAAGCAGCCTCTGATAGGAACATTAATTTGGAAAATGATGCTAAATGGACATAAAATCTCTATTCATTTGTATTCTTTTCAACACAGTTTACGTGGCTTGGATCCTTTTTTTATTGACATCTGGACTTTGGGTTGAAATTACTTGAGTGATAACTTTTTTATCAACCTATAACAGGTTATTAGTGACTTTACCTTGTGCTTATCAGATATATGAGAAATAAAATAAACTTCCTTCTATAGTTTCTGGTAAAAAGTTTGATCTACAGCCATTAATTACCTTCATGTTATAAATTCTCAGAGCAAAATAGAAATATTTACTCAAGAGTTTGTTTGATAATTGGAGCTTAAGTAGCTTTATTATTCCTATATGGTTTAAAACTTTTTTTTTAAATCATTAAATGAAAGAAGAAAAGCAATTAGTGCTTTTTGCATCATGCAATACTAGATGAGCGCTATGTCAAAACTTTTGCACTTATGTGTTTAGAATAGAAGGATGCTCACTTGTAATAATTTCAGTTAAAAGAAAACTTAGCCAACAGCATGTTCCGTTTGGAGACACACTTTAATTTTTTCCAAACCTCATGTCCCCCACTGCTACCAAATAAATTACATTGTTAGCGCAGTACATTAAGAACACAACATATCTTTTGTTACTGAAAATATTTAACAGTCAAGTTGAATTTCATAAAATATCTTATGACAAAAGTCAGGAGGAAAAGCACACAAAAGAAACACACACAAGTGGAATTCAGACGTAATGAATATTCTGCCGTTGCTTGCTGGGGGGAATAAACATTTTCATATTTCTTTCCTCTTTTTAAATATACCTGGCAACTATATAGCTTTTTCCTTTTCACTTCCGTTTGAGTCCTTTATTATTTAATGAATATCTTTGCTTAGGTAGAAGACCACACAAACACACCAGCATTTTGCTAAATTGTACGCAGCAGTGTCAGAGGGAAATAGTAATTGATCTGCAGCTCCCAGATATCTGGCTGTTGATCTCAGTCATACACAGAGATTCTCAGTCCTACCCAGGAAACAAAAGGTCCAAAACAGTAGGGCTTTCTTTTGAAAGTAGCTGTGTGCTGGCTATTAAATGTTATGGCTGGTTCTATGTAAGGAAATAGTGTTATTTGCTCCTCCAAGAAAGCCCCTTGTATTTGTAGTATTCTTCCACTGAGAAAAACATTCTGGTGCTTTCTGAGATAATTATGTGCTTCTCAGGGTTTTGTTGTGATGTTTTAAGCCAAATTCCATATAATGGATCAGATGTGATCAACCTTGTGGTGATGTCCAGTGCCATTCAAACCCCTTTTAATGCCTTGCTGAAGGAACAGGAATGAGAAATAGCATTTACTGAAGAGCTGCTGTGTGACAGACAGATACTGAGGACACATTACCTGGGCTGTCACCCCACTGTAACCTCAGGAGCTGGGTATCATCATCATACTTCCCATTTCACAGGTAAAGAAACTGAGACTCAGACATAGTAACGGGCCCAAATTGTTTGAATTAAGACATCACACAAATCTGATTTACTTGCCAACCAGTGTCTAAAAATGAAAGCTTCAGAAGGGTGAAACAGCTCTGAAAAGCATTTCCTTTCAGGACAGTTCCATGAACTGCTGTAACTACAGAAATTTCCTGTTTGAATAAGTCACTGGTTTAAAACATCAATGATTCCTGACCATGCTTAAAGCACCAACAGAGTGGCTGTTTGGGGTTTTCGGCTGCTATACTAGCTGATTGGAAGTTTACTTGCCACTTACTGTGTACATCAGTCTATTTCTCACTGTGTACTCAGTCTATTTCTCACTGTGTACATCAGTCTATTTCTCACTGTGTACTCAGTCTATTTCTCACTGTGTACATTAATCTATTTCACACTTTCCATGTAAACCAGTGTCTTTCTCACTTCCCATGTACACCAGTCTATTTCTCACTTCCCCTGTAAATCAGTCTGTTTCTCACTTCCTGTGTACATCAGTCTATTTCTCACTTCCCATGTACACCAGTCTCTTTCTCACTTCCATGTACATCAATCTATTTCTCACTTCCATGTACATCAGTCTATTTCTCACTTCCATGTACATCAATCTATTTCTCACTTCCCATGTACACCAGTCTCTTTCTCACTTCCTGTGTACATCAGTCTATTTCTCACTTCCATGTACATCAATCTATTTCTCACTTCCCATGTACATCAGTCTCTTTCTCACTTACTGTGTACATCAGTCTATTTCTCACTTCCCCTGTAAATCAGTCTGTTTCTCACATCTATGTACATCAATCTATTTCTCACTTCCCATGTACACCAGTCTCTTTCTCACTTACTGTGTACACCACTCTGTTTCTCACTTACTGTGTACATCAATCTCTTTCTTACTTCTGCTATACATCAGTCTGTTTCTCACTTCTCCCATACACCAGTCTATTTCTCACTTCCCATGTACATCAGTCTATTTCTCACTTCCCATGTACACCAGTCTGTTTCTCACTTCCTGTGTACATCAATCTCTTTCTTACTTCTGCTATACATCAGTCTGTTTCTCACTTCTCCCATACATCAGTCTATTTCTCA
>NW_003852561.1:1373129-1382193 GCF_000181295.1 Otolemur garnettii
GCTATACATCAGTCTGTTTCTCACTTCTCCCATACATCAGTCTATTTCTCACTTCCCATGTACACCAGTCTCTTTCTCACTTACTGTGTACACCAGTCTGTTTCTCTCTTCCTGTGTACATCAATCTATTTCTCACGTCCATGTACATCAATCTGTTTCTCACTTCCCATGTACACCAATCTGTTTCTCACTTCCCATGTACATCAGTCTCTTTCTCACTTACTGTGTACACCAATCTGTTTCTCACTTCCCATGTACATCAGTCTCTTTCTCACTTACTGTGTACACCAATCTGTTTCTCACTTCCCGTGTACATCAGTCTCTTTCTTGCTTCCCCTGTATACCAGTCTGCTTCTCACTCCCTGTGTATATCAGTCTATCTCTCACTTACCATGTACATCAATCTATTTCTCACTTCCTGTATACATCAGTCTATTTCTCACTTACTGTGTACACCACTCTGTTTCTCACTTCCTGTGTACATCAGTCTCTTTCTTGCTTCCCCTGTATACCAGTCTGCTTCTCACTCCCTGTGTATATCAGTCTGTCTCTCACTTACCATGTACATCAATCTATTTCTCACTTCCTATATACATCAGTCTATTTCTCACTTCCTGTGTACATCATTCTATTTTCTCTCACTGTGGAGTTTTTATTGTGATGCTTCTCTAAAACTATATCTCAGATTGTGAGCAGAATAAAAATATAAAAGTACAAAGATACAATGATGTTTTATGAAACTCTATTTGTTGAGTTTTTTCCATGGATAGAAAATACAGTATGTTTTGTTAAGCCTTTATGAACAGTCAAGCACTGGGAGAATTATACATTAAGGTTGGTTCTACACAAGCATATATTTCTTATTTGATTGACCAAAAGAAAATGCTTTGTCTCCCACATAGATAAAAGTCATCTGGTATGTCATTCGGTAGTCATTATTCTTCTCAGACTTGATTTTTCCCCTCCTGTTAAACCGAAGTGCAAACAGGAGCAGGGAAAAATGACATAATCCAAACAAACACATAAAATAATTTGGCCATGCAAACATGCTGCTATTAAAAATGGCACCGTACAAAATATCAAGACTCCTGGAGGGAGGTAAAAATGGAGACTGAGTTTAGCCAAGCAGACTACTCATAATATTTTTGTCACAGTTTCAATAATTATACTTCTTTTTGGTCTGCCCACAAGACTTTCTTGGACCTTAAAGAGCCTTCATTATGATTACTATTATTATTTAATTTAATTGACACGTGTTGTATTTCGAAAGAACAATAATGAGATGGACGAGTTGGTCTCTAACTTTTGGAGAAAGTTATTAATAAGTCATTTGACGCTAATAGACTGGAAAAATAATTAGTGACACATAGAAGTGACAAAATGTCTTTAATTTGAAGACATTGTTTATAGCAGATGTTTGGGAGTTGGAAACCCACAGGACTGATCACTGAGGCTATGGAGTCCAAATGCAATGGTAACAAATAATTTCTCAAACACTTCTTATAATGCTACTAACTCACATTTATTGAGAGTTTGCTTTGCACAAGACACCGTTCTAAGCACTTACATGCATTATTATCTTGTTACGCTTCACAATGACCTCCACGAAGTGGTCCTATCTTTGACCCACTTTACAGATAGTGAAAATGAGGTTAGAGAGATCAGGTCACTTGTTAGAGTGCTACAGAGTAAGTTGTTAAGCTGAGATTTAAACTCAAATCTGTTTGACCCCCAAACTTGTGGATCTTAACCTACAATACAACCTTGCCTCCTAAACTCTGAACTCTAAAACAGCCAAGCCAAAAGCAACCCTGAGACTATAGTACAGCTTCTTTAAAGATGAGGAAACTGAAGTTTGAAAAAACAACTGTGTTTTACCCTGACAATAAATTAGCAACTGAGCAGGCCTATAACTCAGGTCTCTTGCCTTCAATCCCAGACAGAATGCCGTTCTGTCATTTAATGAAATTTGCATGACCCAGGAGACTAGATGACTAGCTTTGCAGTTTAACACAGTCACACACCAGATAAAACACCAAAGTGCCAGATTCGGTTGCTTCTGTGTTTTCCAACTTGCAGCTGCTTCACTGCAAGATCATACAACACATGATGCGACAGGGACTTAAAGCCACACATAAAACATATTAAATGTAGTCAGTGGTGATGAGATTTGGTACCAAATAAGAAGCTTTAATTAATTTTAAATGGTGCTTTTCATAGTGTCAAAAGCTCAGTCCACTGAAGTGGAAAAGGGGGTTGGAATGGCCAGATCCTAGCAACCCGGCTAATCTGGGCCCTTCTGAGCAAGCTCATTTGGAATTCTTACATCAGTGCATCGGCACGCCGAGGTGGGGCTCATGGGGACAAACAAAACAGCAGCCCCAACTCTGCCACCACTCAGAATCCGCGTCCTGGGGAGGCCGCAGAGCTCAGCTGTATTAAGGGGCCATCGGAGTTTCCCTGTTATTTGTCTACTTTTTGAGGATTAGAACTTCCGCTGGGCTGTGTTCATCTGTGCTGAGAATTTAAACTCAGCGCATGCAACAACAGGAACAGTGAGATCTGCTAGAAATGTTGAAAAAAGAAGTCTGTTGTGACTTTTAAAAGCTTTTAGATGCCCAAAGAGCAATAAATTGAAGGGTTTCTGATTTCTTCTGGGCGTCTGCATTGGGTAATGGTTTCTTTTTCTATTTCTTCCCCTGAACCCCCATGAGCCTTTGTTTTTAAAGCTGTGATCATAAGGACATTCACCACATAGATCCATTAAGTAATATCATTTCAGAAAGAGTGAGATATCCATGTGATTCTCACACTCACGCATGCGTGCGCACACACACACACACACATGAACCTTTTTTTCTTTCCATGACATATGAACAGAAACTATCATTAAAGTCCTCTCTACAGACCATAGACCATATAGTAAGACCCAAAGGGTAAAATTATTCGAGATTTTCTATGTCACCCAGTTCTCCGCTTCACAGCTAAGGAAACTGAGGCTTCCTGTGCCATGGCCAGAGTGAGGGCCTAACTCCAGATTTCTCCATTTCCCTGTTCCTCTATTACCCGGGGCATCATTTATAGGCATTACTTCTAAGAGTAGCAGATAAGTAAGAGCCAAGTATCACTTGGGAATGTGACCTATTTACTATTTTTACTGTAGGAACTGTGCTATACGTACATATTGATGATGGTGGTGATAATAATCAGTAGTTCATAAATGAAGCACTCATTAGGGTCAACTTTATGGATCTTAGATACTCTATTTCTCCCTCTTACTTTGTCTTCCATAAATGCACACCTTGTCACCAGGAATATAATGAATCAGGACAGACCTGCGGCCTAGGTGATTGGCCATTAGAGGGAGGAATGTGCCCAAAACAGTTTAGGCAAGCTTCCAAACATGCCTATCCACCCAGTGGGCCACAGACTGACAGGGAACCAGAAACCATCCGGTTTCCATCACAGGATTTTTAGAAACTTGATCGTGGCAAGATGGAAAATATTTTAAGATCCTTTTGATGCTGTTCCTGTTTTTTAAAATTTCTAGTCCAGATCAAGTTAGAATGAGGAAAAAAAGGGAAGGGCAAATAGAATAACAATTTTACTTTGCATTCAATGCAGGAAAGACCACAACATTGATTTGCTAGCATTAATTTGTAACATTTATTAATGAAAAAGTCAGAGAAACTCAGGTTGACGGTTTCAAGGTTTTTTGCAGGGGGGTTAAGATATTTAAGACACCTTTCAAATGTTTGAGTTAACTCATTTGCAGGACTGCTTATCATGTTCACAAGAACCATGCAAATACTTTATACCTTATTCATTCACTTTCTAGCGAGTTTAAAATGTGAATGTGTGTATTTATATGCATCTATAAAATGAAATTTTCAAAAATCAGAATGGACCTGGCATATAGGAAGTAAAAATATGACCAAATATTAGAATAACTGAATCAATAGAATTTATAAATAGATGTCTGCTTTGCCCATCTGTACAGTTAAAATGCAAATAATGTATTAATTAAAACTTTGAACAGAAGGAAAAATGAAACTTAAATGCTAATATGAAAACATTCTTTGTTTGCATGTAGGAATGTATAATATGAAACTGTCTCCCTCAACCACTTAATAACTAAGTAAGTATTACAGTAACAGGTAAAGGAAACTCTAAGTACAGAAAATGGAAGGAGGTACTGGGTGAGTGGGGGGAGAAGTCCAGGCAGGTTTCCCGGAAAAGCAGTAACTTTGTACACACTTTTAATCATTGCTGAGAACAGGGGACAGAACTTTTGTTAGCCTCATATAAGTTCAACAACAAGAGAGTAAAGGTTAAGAATCCTACTTTCAGTTCTAGTGTGGAATTAGAAGTCCATTCTCCCATCAATACACAGGGGATTTACACATGAGAATGGGAGTTACACGAGCAAATCCTTCAGGGATCTGTGAGAAAATAAACTCTAACAAGAGCATTTGAACTACCTTTATAATAGACTGATCGCCATACGTGATGTGAGCATGGAAATTTTAATATTTTGAGAAAAATTTCCAAATACATGTCTAAATGTATAGACATGCGCTTATGTGCATATATTAAACACAGGCCAACGTCTTTGAAATCTGTACATGTCTGTGATTATGTCCTAACTCGAGTCAGTAAAACTGCTCATTAGGTGTGCCGCTGTTTTTCGTGTGGGGGCTGTTTCGAGGACATAATTACAACATTTAAAATTTACTTTCAACAATGGAAATAATAGTATAGAAAAATTCAAATGTACTTCATGTGAATTTTTCTTTTACTTTCTTTTTTTCCCCCTACAATAGCCACAACCATAAAACGCACAAAAATATGTTTCTTAACATTTTTTTCTTAGTCGAACCTTTTCATCAACAGATAAAGCATCTCTATTTTTTTTTAATATTTTCCATTTTACTTTGCCAACAATGGTGGAGTTTCCCAAGCAGACTTCAGCATGACACGTCTCCTCATTGAGAAAAGGTGGTGTATTCTAGCAAAAATTAAGGTAGCTCATTCTTATACCGACCTATATTATAACATAAAAACCAGGCAGGCGTTTATTCGGTTATTTCGGTCCTTCATCATCTGTTTGCTTACTCCTAAAGCAACTTGTTGATAATAGGAAGTCTTTTGTGAGAAGCGAGGTAAACAACAATAAAAAGCATCAGATTTAATAAAGTATCTAAGGAAAGTCTGAAAACGACACCCACACTCGGAAGGGAAAGCCAAATTTGCTTTTTCCGAGGGGGAATTCGTGTTCGTCAGGAAGGGTTCCTGGAGGCTTTGTCTTGGGGCCTTGATGTGTGACCAGTGCGCTCCGGGCCGCCCTTTCCCCTCGCCCTTCTCCCAGCCCCGCTCTGCCCACCCATACTGACACCGCAGGGGAAGGGTTTCAGAGCGGAAAGAATCAAAAGCGGAGGGACGGGGGAAAAAAAGTGCTTTTCAGGGTCTGATGTGTGGGAATCAAATGAGAGGCCTAGCTCAAATCCTGTCGCCAGGCAACCAAAGTGATATGCTGAGGGAATATCATTAAAGTTGGAAAGTAAGCAGTCTCTCTGAATTAGTAAACCAACCGCAGGATCCACGATGCGCCCCAACTCCATCAGCGCCCCAGAGCAATTTCTCCAAGGAGGACAAGCGGGGGCTTTGCTGAGTTAAAGGAGCAGAGGAGAGGGAGAGCGAGAACGCAGCTGATTTGTAGAGTTTTTTCATAAAAAAAAAAAAAAAAAAAGAAGACAATGGCTGTCCAGACATGGAGTTGGTGGTGAAATATGGTAACTGCCACGGCTGCAGCTGGCTCTCTGACACAAGATTAATAAGTTGCCGTTTCCTAGCCGACCAGAACCGAGTGGGAACTATCCAGCATTTTATCTTGAATTGTGGGTAACAGCCTTACTGCAAGCTGGCCTAGTTTACTGCTCTGTTTTTTCCACATCTCCCAAAGTGCAGCAAACATCTGTGACTCTAATGAGGTCATCACTGAGGGTGTCCAGCAAGCCGGGCCCTGAGAACTGACCTCACCTCTGCCTGAACGCCGAGTGCGGGTACTGCGGGGAAGCAGGACAAATTAGATGGGGGACTGGCACTTGGCTGCGAGCAAAGCTCTTAAGAAACTTTTTGCTGTGATTTTAAAAAAGAGGGAGAGAGGGAGAAGGGAGGAGAGAGAGAGGAGACTGAGGTTCAGAAATGACAGTATCACAAAGCAGTAGCAAGCCTACAGAATCACATTTAGGCCTCACTGATGAATATTATCACTGACGTCAACAAGCAGAGCTTATCTGGCCCTTCCTTCTTGAAAGGCTGAATAAAATTGAATTGCCAACTTCTGCATTTTACCACATTTTGGTGGAAATGGCTCAGAGACCTACATGATTTAAAAGGAAGCCTGAGCGAATTCATCCACAACGTGTATAGATGCGTTTCTGAGAGCAAAATTTCAAAAACTATGCAACATGTTACATCATTTATAAGTAATTTGATTACAGACAACAAAAAGAAAACAGAAAACAGAAACAGAAAAAAGAAAACAGAAAACAAATCAAACTTCTCCCAGGAGGTCTCCCCCCACCCTTATTTCAACAGAGTTGGGTTTTTATAAACGACACCACCAGGCAAATATGTAAACACAACCCGGAACTACATTCAAGTCAGTGTACTATAGTGACTTGGATTAGTCATCTGAAGAAGGAATATTGAAGAGAAGACTCCACCCACTGCTTCCTCAGAACGATCCATTCCAATGGGATGAGAAATGTCAGCCTTTAAAAGAAAGGAAAACGTTTTCAGTTTGGAGGGAAAAAAACATATACCTAGAAAATGTCCCTATCATTAATTTATAAGTATATTGACCTCATGTTGGTTATGTATTGTCCATTTTGGTTACATCTGCTCACATTCAGAACAATCTGATCAGTGACATCATCTTTGTTACCTAAGGTGACAGCTGTGTGGATAAGTTCAGAAAGGGAAAAAAAAAAAGAGGGAGGTCATCTTCAAACTTTACCTGGAAACCATACTTTGTATGCATTATCTCAGTCTGTATGCCGATTATTTTTCCCTGACAGCATTTCAATAAGGGCCAGGAGGACGTGCTATGGTACTTCAATAATGAGTTTGAGTTTTTAAACGTAGGTATGTTATAACGGAATTAAAGTTACCAAGTTTATATTTTATTATTCCCATATCATTATCATATCTTAGACTACGTCTGATGCAAGAAATATACAGACGCAGTAATAAAGGTGCAATCACTTTAGCAAAAGCTGGTGAATGTTACACCAAATAATCATTTGACTAAATGTGTGCGCGGCTTGGGCATGAGGAGCAGCAGCAGAGGGGCAGCCAGGAGAACACGTTGGCCCTTTCTGAGTGATGCTGAGCCTTTCTGCTGAGATATCAAGAGGGGAATCAAGGAGCTACCCTCAGCTGAATTTATATATAATGGATTTCAGGGATTGGGGGTGATTATGAACATACACACAAGTGCAGGACATTCAAGATGATAGATCTAAACAGTAATGCCAGAGAGAAGTTCTAGCATTACCTGCAAGCCTTAAGAAGGGCAATTTCACTTTAGAAGAAGAAAAAATGCAACTCATCATTCAAAGGTCTTCAGCTAGAGTTTAATGGAAAGAGAGGCTTATGGAAAACAAAACAAAACAAAAAACCCTTTTCTTACATGTGAATTGGGCAGAGGGGCATTTGGAGAGCAGAAATCTATCCCATTACACTCTTACTCCGTTTTCAGGAAAGGCTTGCCTAATGCCCATTTCAAGGCTGAGTTTATTCTTTAAATGCAAATGAAGGAAGTGTTGCGTTCAGCTTTGCAAACAGTTTTCAGAAATCCTGTTGGCCTACATTTGGCTGAGAAGCAGCACCCAGTACCAAGTATGGAGACTCAAACAATCAAGTAGTTGTTTGCCTCACTCACATTCCTGAGGCAATCTGGTTCCAGCTGAACTCCTTGGGAACAGTCTGGGCTATGTACCCCTGGGGCATCTGCCCCAATTAGCATTGACCCTTGGGGGCCTCCTTGCTGGCTCTAGGTTACTCCCAACCTCTTGAACTCTGGGTAAACCAGATTATTTTAGGAGCTCTAAACTTTCCACAGCCCCAAGATGGATTGGACATCCAGGCTCACCAACAGAAATTCAGTCACCTTGGAGTCCCAAAACCAACATGGCCTGTTCCAGACTCTCTGAACCAAGGGGAGGTGCGGGGGGTGGGATCTTTGTTGTGACTGAGGAACAATAGGAAAGTAGGCTCAGAGGATGCTTGGCCAGGCTAAACTCCACAGGCCACGGAAGGAGCGCAGGCTGTAGAGTTCCACAGAACTGAGTTTGGCTCCTGGATCTTCCCTCACTTGCCCGGTGACCTTGGTGAGTCACGGAACCCTCCAAACTTCAGTTTACTTATGTGAAAAGTGAGGACAAATGATTTTACGAAACCAAATGGTTTAATATACGTAACATGTCCAATAAAATGCCTGGCTTACAGAAGGACCGCAGTAAATGGGAGTTAACCACAAAAACCAAAGCCCGTCATGTTGCTACCCGATTTTCCTTCCTCTTGTGGGTTCTTGGACTAGAAATTGAAGAATGAATTCATAGACCACAGGCAGCAGAAGCAATAGAGTGATAGTTTATTAGGGGATAGGAAAGCTTTCAGTAAATGAAAGGAGTCCTGAACCAGTTGCTGCTATAGCTCAGGTGTTTGGGGACTTTTATGCCTTGTAGGACCGCCCAAACCTTGCTGGCAAGCACTGATTGGCCCATCAAACCTAGCTGGCTTACAGTGATTGGTTTCTTTACACTTTAACTGGCTGGCCTTTGTTCATTGGCCCTCTATTCAGCCCCATGTTCTTTTTCTGTCCAATCCTAAGGGAAGACCCTCTCCATAGTCTGCCCTGCCTAGTAACAGCCAGTGACCAATGGCTGCACAAGTCGCCCTAGAGGAATTCCTCCCCCTTCTTCTGGCCCCATTTCCCAGTCCCTGCTTAAAGCCTTCTGTCTTCTATCAATGTTTGGGCATTTCTAGTCCTAAGAAA
>NW_003852561.1:1382465-1382952 GCF_000181295.1 Otolemur garnettii
TATTTACTGAGTGCCTACTATGAGCCAGATACTGAGAGCCAAATAAGGTGCAGCCTTAGAGCTCGCTGCAAAAGCACACATTAACATACAATTTCAAGGTGGTGCAGTGGGTGCCGCGAATGGGTTTGGGGAGGGAAGTATTATAAAAGTACGGAAGAAAAAGAGCTTAAGTGGGCTTTGAAGGATGAATTGAGTCTAAGTAAACCCTAGGCAGCATGAACAAAGGTATTAACAGGCATAAGCAAGGAACAAGGGAGTCCTAGAACATGCAAAGTTCTCCCATGTGTGTCTGTGTGTCAGAGAGAGAGAGAATTTGAAAGTGGAAGAAAAAATAGTTCTAACACTAGATCCATGGCTTAAAGAGGAACCTATTCTAAATTGCTATCTCTATTTCTTCTTATAGATGTGGCAGATGATGGTGCTGGCCAATGATTGGTAGGTTACGAAGGCCAAGGATTGGTGTTTGGCTTTAGTGAGTGGCCTGACA
>NW_003852561.1:1383273-1389667 GCF_000181295.1 Otolemur garnettii
GTATTTTGGGCGTTGGCTGAGAGAAAGGCACTAATACTAGGCACTGCTTTAAGACTCCAAAACCCCAAAATCACAATCCAGTTCCTTTGACTTGAGTTGTCTATTGACTTGACCTTCTAATGTGTCTGCCTGTCCTATACGCTGAGGCCAGGATAGGAAATGTGCTGAATCACTCTTGACTGGGTCCTTCAAGGCTCCATCTCATAGAATTGTCCCTGTTCATTGATGATAACCTGCATGTGCATATTTTATGGACATTGGGAAGAGTGAGCTATTGAAATATCATTGAGCACCCATTATGAACTGGACACTGTGCTAAGTGGGCACATTTTCCATCCTCAGAACCTCACAGCTAAGTGGAGGATAAGAACAGAGTGATAAGTACTGACATAAGCACAGGACATGGACAGAACCCAAGGAGTGAGTCTTGAGATCAGGAAAGGTTCCCCAGCAGAGGAGACGGGACAGCATGCAATAGTTGATGTGGTTGTGTGCCAGGGCACATGGGAACAAACAGCTGAGGCAGGATGGATAGGTGGGCATCAGGCCCTGAAGGTCTGGACTGCAGGCCAATAGGACAGGGTTCTATCATGAAGGTATAGGGTATCACTGAAGGTCTTAAGCAAGGAACTGGCACAATCACTACTGTATTTTAGAGCGATCTGCTGGCTACTGAGAAGTAGAACACCGTAACAGGTGGAGATGGGGCAGAGAGATACTACAAGTCTGGGAGGCAGACAATGGCATTACTGTTAGTTACCATTTGATATGTAATGATCCCTTCAAGGTTCTGGTTAGTTTACTTGACCAAATTCTTATGCCTCCCCATTGGAGTTTCTTGAGGACAGAGACCCACATTGCTTATTTTTGTGTGCTTTCCTTTGTCTAGATAACCTGGTCCACAGCAGGCACTGACAAAATGTCTGCTGAATCAATGGCAAATCTAGGGTGAAGAACTGGGTTTTCAGTGTTCTGACCTAGAGCTTTTTCTACACCCACGCAGTGGTTCCCTGAGGGAGTTTATTTTGCAAATGATTAAAGGCTGGGGGAGCAGTCCTGTGTAGGAGATCCCGAGATCCCAGCAGCAGTAGACAGAAGACCCTTAGTGAATTCTGAGCTGAGCAGGCTCATGCAGGGCAGGGGAGCTCTAAAGAGGTGAAGAGAGACCATCCCCTCAGTCTCCAGGGGTTGCCAGGGCGGGAGGCACTTTGGTAGGAGGTGCAGCCATCGGACTGCTGAAGAGGGGACTTTGGGCAATCTCGGGTTAGAAAAATGTCATTAAGCTCTTGGGATGGGAGGGAGGAAAAGGTGGCAGATAAGTTTCTAGGGAGAAGGAGGAGACTCAGGCAGGAGATGGGAGGAGCCCTGCTCCCATAATTTGCTGCTGGTCTGCCCTCTTTCTCCCTTCACTCCAAGGCAGAGGAGCTTTTCCACTTTCCATCCCCCCACTCCCCACCCCCCATCAGTTCCATTTGCCATTAGGCAACCATCAGACCCTGCCCACACAGAGGGTGGAAGTGAGGTGTGAAGGTGGGGTGCAGGCTGCACAGCCCAGGGGCTTCCCAGACTCTGGGATATTTGGCTTTAGTTTCTTCATCTGTAAAATGGAAATGGGTGTCCCATAGTTGCCCATAAAATCACCATATTATATAGGGAAAATGAGGAATTGTAACTGAATGTATTTGTTTACAAAACATTCATTACAGAATTGTACAAAATATTTATAAACTGTTCACTACCTGGTGGGCACCCCTTTGTGTAAAATGTTGGGACACCCTGTGGTACCCACTTCATAAAGCAGCTCTGAGAAATTAATCAATGGTGTTTGTAAAGAGTTTCACACCGTGTCTGACACAAGGTAAGCACTGAAAGATTCACCTTGATTAGTTTTAGGAGCTGGGGAGAGGGAAAGGTCATGGAACCAGTAATTGGTGGTCCCGAAGATGCATACAACTCTCATTGAGTACCTTAAACTTCATAATTGGCCATTTTCTCTTGAGAAATTTTCTTTATGTCTGTACCTGCTTCTCATGATATTGAGGGACTGGGCTCCATCGTGAAGAGTGCAGACCCCTGGACAGGGGAAAAGGGAAGGCCCTGCAGACAGCCAAGGAGTGGAACCAACGGGAGGCTGCTCGGAGTACCCTAGGATGGCCACCCTCAAAAGCAAGGACCAGCAGCTGGAGGGAACACTTAGAAATACATCTGCATAATCACTTTTTAAAACATAAAAGACTAAAATTAGGAAGAAAAGGAAATCTGGCCATGTCTTCAAATGCAACACCTAGTTGAGAAGTTGAAATACAAAAGGAGCTGTATATCTTTCAGTCATCTTATTTATCATAGATATAACACAAACAAGTAAATAAGGCATTAGGAAAATGTTAGCAAAAAACAATGAAGCTTTCATTACTCTTAATAACTCAAAGACGTTGTATTGGAAAGAAACCATACAGCATTCCATTTCTCCAGAAAAGTTCCTGATTGAAATATCTGCTACTAACCCTTTCACGGATATATTTTTCTAATTATCATGAGAATCTTGGTATATCCCATGGACATGAAATAATCGGAGAGATCAGTGAAGAAACATATTGAATATAAAATGATATTGAAGTTATGCTTTAGACACAAAGTAAAAACAGTGCTAAAAATTCATATGTTCTTCAAAAATTAAAAAAGGTTGATTTTCACTTTTAGGAATCTACCCTAAGCCAATGGAGAGAATTTAAATATATACAGAAGTAAATATTTATTAGAGAATTATTATAATGACAGTAATTAAAAATAAACTTCATGTCCAACCACAGAGGACTGTTAAATCCATACAATAGAATGTTATATAGTTATTAGAAATGATTTATGTTAATGAGAATAGGAGGAAACGCTCAAGATAAGGAAAAAAAGGGACACAGAACTACAAATAAAAGGTGATATCAAATATGTACATATAAAATATATAAAAATAATACTGGAAGGAAATTACCAATGACCGTACTAAAATATTTGCCAATGGTTATCTTTGGGTGGTGGTAAGATTATGGGTGATTTTTATTTTCTTCTCTATTGTAAGTATTTATTAACTTTATAAACTATGTACAGGTAATAGTTTTGCAACTGGTTTAAAAAACACAATAAAATTACCCTGCACAATTATAGCTATTTTAGACTTTTAAAAGGAACTAATTATTTCTGCTCATAACACATTCCACTTAACTTCACTATGGGAAGATTTAAAACATGAGTTTTTTCCTATCCCAGCTCTCCCAGTCCCTAATTCTTTTTTTAAGTCAGAGTTTCTGATTTCTAAGGCTATTCACAAATTGTACACACGCGCACACACACACACACACACACACAATTTTCTTTCTCCTTCATCTACTGGGCAATTTCTGTCTTACACTCACTTTATTCTTTCTTATATTAATGAAATGGGAAAATGAAGATAATTAACAGGCATATGGGTCCCATGTTTTGAGTAAAAACAGTATTATAAAAACAAACATATGATTCTTTTTAAAAGTAACCCCTCACTTTATAAAAAATTCACATTAATAAATTCACATTTAGAATCTACTGTAATGCACTAAAAATATAATTTGACTGCTAAATGTGTGAGTTTCTCCAATTTTCTTCCCTGTGTGGACCCATCTCTCTGCCCATCTCCTGTCAGCCTCCAGGTTCTCCTTAGACTAACAAATTTATCCCCAAGGTCCCAAGAAGCCCAGCCAAGGCTGTAGGGAAACAGCCTGAAAGGTTCTGCTTGAGGCTGGGATTAGCTCAAGGCAAATGAGGCACTTGCTATGGGCACAAAATTCAAGGGATGAGAGGGGGACAAAAATCTCAGAACTGAGATCAAGACTATCCTAATGAAAAAAATCCATGATAACCAAATATCGACATTTTGAATAAAGACCAGTACCATGCCAAGACTCTTCAGAGCCTAAAGTGAAAAGGAAAATGTACCCCACTACAAATATGTTTTACCTGTTTTTTTAATAATTTATTTTCCTGGAACATGAGTTTAAAAATATTGAAAGCTTTAAAAAAAAAAAAGGTATATTCTCACTTCAAAGGAGTGAAATCATACAAAAATCACTCCTCACATTCAGTGATTTCCTCATAATCAACCATAAGGAAAAGGCCCAAAACTGTATTGGTTATAACCAATTTAGGATCTTAGGTCCACTTGACTGTGAGTTAAAACTGCTACCCCAGGGTGAGAACGGAGGGCTTAGTGGTTCTCAACTTTCCTAATGCTGCAACCCTTTAATACAGTTCCTCATGTGGAGGTGACCCCCAACCATAAATTATTTTCATTGCTACTTCATAACTGTAATTTTGCTACTGTTATGAATCGTAATGTAAATATCTGATATGTATACATCTGAGATATGTATACATCTGAGGATGTATTTAGGCAACCCCTGTGAAAGAGTCATTCGACCCCCCAAAGGGGTCACAACCCACAGGTTGAGAATCACTGGCTTAGACCCTAGGACAGGACATCCCATAACTGCACCATTTAGTTCACAGGTACTCCCTGAGTACTGGCTACGTGCTACACCAAGGCATGAGACAGACCAGAGACTGACTCTACATTTTGCTGAGCCCTTTATTAATTGGCCTTTCTGGCTTGTTTTTAATGAATATATGTTTCTCATGAAGCGACTTGTCACAGCTACTGGGAATTTACTCTCTGGTCCCCTCTATCATTCTTTGGGTTACCGAAATGTGCTGCTTGGCTCTAATTCCTGCGTGTCTCACCGGACCTCTCCACTTCCAAGGTGGTTTATTCTCCACATGGATGGGTCTTCCCTTTCACACTGCGTCGGCTTTTTCTAGTCCTTGCTTTGCTGAGCTCAGTGTTTTACACATAGGGGATGGTCACGGAATATTTGAGGATCACTTGGTGGTCCAATGATTGAGTCAGTGAAAGAATCAACAGCAAAAGGAACAAATGAATGAATACACCTGGTCCCCGAGAGATGGGGAGCGGGAGGGGATCGGCATCGTATGTGCCAACTTGTTCTTGGATTGTGTGTTTGTTGTTTGTTTGTGGTCAACAGTTGGGCGCATGAGCAATTGGGTGGGATAGGAATAGTGGGATGGGCCCTTCACGCTTTTGTTTCAGAAGGACACCAATCTGTTGTATGTTAGTAAAATCATTCGTTTACACTGAAAGGGCTCCTGTTTCTTCATCTGTAGAATAAGGGAGCTGACTTGTGAGGTCTCAGGTGCCATTCAGCGCTGACATAGGTTGAATTCACTGCTTCTAACAATGTTGGCACCATTGGCATAGGTGCCAAGGAGCACTGCCCTGGATTCTTTTGTGCTTTTGGTTTTCTTAAAAAAGAAACGCCCTTCCATTCTACAATGTGAACGTGAGTCAGGAGAAAGGGGCAACAGCGATATTTCTTCTTGGTGAATGTTCAAGGAAATAGTTGTGTGATTCTAAGATGACCCTCTGGTCTTTCTTTAGTCATTTTAATGTTAACATGAAGAACATCAAATAATCACCTCAGCTTTCTCCTGGGAGAAAATATCTCTGGTTTAGCATGTTCTACTTTAAGGACTTTTGTACTCCTGTATGAGATGGGGGTGCCATTAATGTAACCTTCAAGAAAATTGACAAATGAAATGACAGCTACTGAATGCTATTGCAGTAACTTAACATTTGTAGAATGTTTTACAGTTTATACAGAAGGATTCACACGTGTATTTCCATTTAATCCTCATGACAGTATTGTAAGGTGGGCATTTCTTAATATAATTCTTTCTTTAAATGAGGAAAATTAACTGAACCTATGGTACCCATCTTCATAGCCCCAAATCTCCAGCTCTTTGCAGATACAGATTTTTAAAATCTCTTTCAAAGAGGAAGGACCCCAGTAGAAGAGGTATCAGGCATAGCTTGTGAGATTAGGGAAAGCCTCCCGCTCGGAGGGCAGGGAAAATAAATCAGTATTTTCCCTAAATATGGCTTCACCCCAGACCTATGGGCTCATAATCTCCAGGAAAAGATGTAAATTTTAGTTTGGAAAAAATCAGAGAATTTCAAATTTTTTTTCAATTAAAAATCTTTTGTATACGAAATTTTAACAAGCATTTACTCAATGACTATAATTTATCAGTTTTTATGCCTCTAGTCAACAAAAAATGTGGCATATTTGGTTCCCCAGACTTTTAATTGTGTGGGTCTAGCTATTAATGTATTACTCAGAACTTTTTTGGACATTTTTTGTATTAACTAAAAGTCTTGAAAGCAATAAAATCTGCCTATTAATTTTTATGATGTTAGTTCCCTACAGAGAAATTTCTAATGGTCTTTCATTGCTACTAGATTAAATGCTGATTCCTAATCTAATTTGATTACAAACTGCTTGATTTCTTT
>NW_003852561.1:1389687-1421375 GCF_000181295.1 Otolemur garnettii
TTTTTTTTTTTTTTTTTTTTTTGGCCAGGTCTGGGTTTGAACCTGCCACCTCTGGCATATAGGGCTGGCACCCTATACCTTTGCCACAGGCACCACCCGATTTCTTTTTTTTTTATATTATTATTATTTTTTATTAAACCATAACTCTGTACATTGATGCATTTATGGGGTTCAGGATACTGCTTTGATATACAATTTGAAATGCTTACATTGAACTAAGTAGCACATCCATCACAATTATACTCATTTCTTAATATAAACTGCTCGATTTCAATTGCTTTGGTGTTTTTGATTTTAAGCTGCTGTTTGACTAAATAGTCTCTAAGATAATTCCTAGCTCTTAAATTCTATGAATTTATAAGTGTCACTGATACAAGCACTGTGGTATTTAAAGAACAGCAATCAAAGCGTTCTTAGGAAGGACGCCTCTTGAGGACAGGCATAGGACTGGCTTGGGAACCACCTTCACCGTGGCCCAGTTGAGCAAGTCTAAGAGGAAGAGCTCTGCTGGCTTCTGGGAGGTAGCTAGGGACGGCTTCTTCTGCTGACCTGGATATAAAGGTAGGATACAAAATACTCTACTTAGGTAGAATATAATGAAGTAAAAGGTAAGGATCATTCCATATGAACTGCCCAAATGATAATCTAATGTCTCCTACTATGTCACATTTAGGTCTTTTAATATTTTTGTTTTATTTACTGTTAAGGACCTGTTTCTCTTTTTTAAGCAAACTAATTTCTTTTTTTGTCTTCCTTTCCTTTTCTCTTGCCTTTCTTCCCCCCCCCTCCTTCTTTTCTTTCCTTCTGTCCATCCTTCCTTTATTTTTTTTTCCCTTCTGCATCTTTAAGGGAAAGTGAACATCTCTATGACTTATTTTAACCCATCCCATCACACGCATAAAAAAGGAGTAAATCAGAACAATGACTGCGTTTGTGAAAATAAAAACTAAAGTGGTGACGGATGACTATTATTGTGCTTGCTATGATACTGTCAAATTAAATTCCTGTACAATCTGTCCATTCAGAAATCCAGAAAAACACAAAAACTATTCCTTTTTTTTTTTTTTTTGCCTTTTTTAAAGCATTGTTTTAAAAAGACACATTCCTGTCACTGGTGCGTATAAGTGAATAAAATGTAATTGATGCCTCACAGGGGAAAAAAGGAAAATACTTCTTTACTTTGTATTAAGAATACGTGACATCTTCGCTGTCAGTGATAGTGAAGTGAAATTCACACCAAATATGTCTTGACATAACTTGACAGAAATGTATGTCTTCTTTTCTCTCATTTATTTTTGTGATAAGAATATGTGATTTTGCTGCCAAGGAAGCTTGTAATGTTGTAGAGAAATGGAAATGAAATTGTGTTGGGTATGTCCAATTTCCCCTGACAGAGTGGCAGAAGCAACAGCACACAGGCAGCCTTGGGAAGTCAACAGCGGGCCTCAGCCAGCAAGACCCAGGCACTGACATTTGTCAAAACAACTTTCCTCAACACATCAAAATGTTCCTTTCTTTTTTGTGTTATTCAGATGTGTTCGGGTAACTACAGTTGAGAAAATGGTGATTGTCGGAGAATCATTGCCATCCGCATGGGAATGAAATCAAGAGAGAAATTTTGCCTTTTCTACTCAAGTATAAACCTACTCTGTTTGGGGTTGTCATGAATCGGTGAGGGTCCTTTAAAACAAACCCCAAATCTCAGGCAACTCAAAGTATTCTTTTGCTTTTTCTCCCACATCTGACAAGAGTAACTGACACACATCGGTTCTTTCTTCTTCCGAAGTCTTACACCAATGGATGATGCTGTTGCTGTGGGTTTGGTTTATTATTCTTGATTGAGTTCCTTGCTGTTTATAATTGTTACCTTTCTTAGAAGAACTCAAACCATTTGGGTACCATTAGCCCAAGTGTTCTATCCTTCATTTCTTGCTCTATTGCTATAGACCAGTGGACATTAGGTGAGGTGGGTATTAAGTATAACAAAATAACATTTTATGTGACCCTCCAGTCCTGTCTTTTGGGGACTCTTTTAAGGATGCACACACAATTTCTAGAACCCGAGCAACAATTTCTACAATAAATGGTGTTTGAAGCAAGAAACCCTTACCTAGGGCAGACAGAAAGAGCATCAGCCCAGCAGTGTAATCATTGCTCTGCTGTTTGAAGGAATATTGAGCTCAGATGCCTCCAGAAAGCCCACCAGGCCCAGAGGCACTGGACAATAAAAGGGGAAAAATAATAGACGTCAATGCTTTATTAAGTATATATTTTTCTCACTTAGGTGTCCATTCCCTGGTCAGACAATTAGTTGAAGTTCTTTCCAGAGAAAGTGTTACCCACCAAGAAAAACTCTTTTAACCTTTCAAAATAACAAATATCTTTAATGACTTTTATCCCCTTTCCATTGACATCACAGATACAATGTGGCCTGTCTTGAAGTCAAGCCCAAATTGAAATCACCGCTGGCAGGGGCAGGAAAAATAGAACATGTGACAATAAGAGTGACAGATGAAGCATTGGGGACCTTAAAAGGCAGAATAACTCAAGCTACGACCTGGGACAGAAACACTGCACCTTAGTAAAATACTTGCCCAATCTATAAGTTAATAGGCAGGTACTTTGGCACGTGATAACAGGATAAAGGCAACCCTCACTAGAAGTTGGTATTATTGTCCATGTACATGTTTAAAAGGAAAGCCACACTTGCTTTTTAGCAAGAACCTTTTGATTTAGACCAACTGTTCATCATCACATTCCCTGGAGAAAAAAAAAATTTTATTTGGTTATATGAAAGGATAACATTTATTAGAAATATATTTAAAAATGAGACTTCCCAAATTTGCCTGATCTTACTACAAATGATTAATTAGCACTTAATGAGTACAAGGTAAAAATTAAAATATCTAAATATGTATATATTTCAAAGACAAAGGCAACTTCTTACAATATCCTTTGACTAATTTGCAGAAAGGAGAACCTTTATATTTCATGACTTATCTATTAGTTGCATCCCCACTTTCTTTCTTTTCTTAAATTTGTCCTTCATTTCTGATTATTTGAATTAGGGGTTAAAAACCTCAGAAGGATCTGTTAATTCCTACTGATTTCTGCCATCAATTCCTAATTGCCTGTGATTGCTTTGTTGTGCACCTTGGAGTCCTTTAAAACATGATTTGTTCAAGGCTATTCGCTCTTGGTTGGCTTGGTGATCGGTAGTTAAGTTGTTCTGGTATCACCCATTGCAGTGAGAATTTTCTCCACGTGATGGCCATTGTAGGTCTTTCATATCAGGTGTATGTATTTTATTTCTAGCGCTGTCAGAAAAGGATTTAATTCCAGTAATTAATTATTTGAGATAAGTTTCCCAAGGAGTCCTCAGCTTAGATTACTATAGAGGCACTGCTTTCTAGTCAAACAATATGAAACTTTTTAGGTCACATGAAAAATTAAGTTTTGCATCATTGTGAAATAAACACATAACCCTATACTTCCACTGATGTTTGTGAAGTCCATGGTTGGGAAGCAAATGTGTGTCCCTTTGTGGATAATAAGGGCAGAAAGTCATATTGTTTATTTTGCCTTTGATATAAATTTAAATCAAATAAGGGTGGTTCAAGTTAACACAGGGAAAATCCAGTTGCTTCCCTGGGCCTGTCTGCATCTTAACTCACTTTTCAAATGTTGTGGGCTTTGCAAAGCCTGAAACATTATATTACCCTGGCCTTTTCCATTATTTTAAACCAATGTAATTTTAAAGAAAACCTTAATCCATAAGTTTCTGATTAATCTTTACTAAACTCATCAATGGTATTTTGTAAGAGTGATTTGGTGTCCAAGAAGTCTTTTGAGTCTCTCTGTAACAGGCCTTCTTAATGCCATTTCTCTTTGAAGCAGGAAGTTGTGTTTTGCCAACAGTAAAGAAATTCAAACCCCCAAAGGGTTGAGATCAGTCTGAAACTTCAAGCCTGAGGGCTCTGTGGGGTTCTCCACTTGGCAAACAGGCTGTTTCCCTTCTGACTTTGAAATACCTTATTTTCTTCCCACAAGAAATGCTCTATTTATTGTTTTGCTAAAATATATATTTACAATTATCTTCTGATGTATTAAAGAATACATGAAAGTATATGTGTGAACTAAAAAGCAGGGCCTAAAGTTTAATTCACTTTAAAGCAATTTCATTTTATGGACCATTTGGATTTCTCTTTAATTCCCCTATTTCCCAACCTTATATATCTTTTTGATTTGGGTTTACCCAAAGATTTACCAGGAAAGGTCACCATGAAGAGCTTATAAGCTGGAAATAAGAGCTGAGTGACCGCTGGCTTTCTTACCCAGGTTCCCCAGTAAAGACATTTCTTGATGTACTAAGCTTCCATCTCACACCATAACTCTTATTTATGTTTACAACAAAAAATTCAATGCAGAAGATTTCCAATAATGTGCTCTGCATCAAAAGGTGAACCGTCATTCCCAGTGGTAGACGTTCGCTGGTCTTCCAATGGAGTTCACTTCTATTTACGTATTTAAAGGGAGACCTGTATAATTTCACTTTGTTTTTTATACAAAGGATGAGAAAGGGGAGAGAGAGTGAAAAAGAGAAAACAAAATAGTATGTACAGCAAGTTAAGCATCCTGACCACTACGGTCCTTTGTCCTTCCTGCCTTCTGGCCATGAAGTGGGAGTGCCCTCTAGTGAAACTTTAAAATCATTGGAGGATACGGGGTGTAACACGATTAAGGTTTTCTCCTAAATTCTTTCAAAAATCTTCGGGGGTTCACAATTTGCGTAAGTTTTGAATGAGACTTACAGGAAAAAAGACAAAATGCCATCAGATAAAACTATTTAATCTTTAGGAAACAAACAGAAACATTGCTGTCAATACCCAAAAGTACGTGTCTGTAAGTCTTTGTCAGCCCTCTAGAGCTCCCAAGGACACTTATGTAGCACAGAACCCACACTGGGGCGATGGCTATCTAAATGAAAACTTCCATAAAAACAAAATTACCTACCTTTCGAGAAGATGGATAGTACATAAATGACTTTGAAATGTTCAAGTAAAGCAATTGCAACAACATACCCAAGTAACCCCAAACTGGAAAATATATGTCCTTGCTTACAGTATCTCCAATCTCTTTGTAGAAAGCAGCACATTCTCAACTGCGATAAAATCTGATGTGCTCTGGGACAAGTACAAGGCCAGGAATCAGAGTTCTTGCCCTGGACTTCACCGATCAGCTGTGTGAGCTTGAGCCAAACACCAACCGTCTCCGAGCCTTGGGGTTAACATCTACAAAATGGGCCTACGAAAACCTGCCAGTCAGCTCGGAGGACAGCGTGGAAGGAGATGGGGCACGGGAAAGGATTTTGAAGTAGATAAAGTGCCGTGCTGGGAAGCTATTATTTTTCTGACATTCTCTTCTGTCTTTCTCTTGAGAGATTTCAAGCAAAGTTCCCTTTCAAGATGAAGAGGGAGGGAAAGAAGACCCTATTAAAATCCTCTGGAATTATTGACAAAACCGCTTTCTTCCCAGTGGAAAAGGGTCACAGAGAAAGGAACAGGTGGCGCCCGCGGAGGCTGCGGGGCGAGGCGTGCGCGCCACGGAGCCGCCGGCTCTCCGGGCTCTGCTGCCGCCCGCGCCGCGAGGGCGCCCGGCCAGGACGCGCCCGGGCGGCCGGGGCTGCGGGCGGCCGGGCGGCAGCTGGCGGAGCCGGCGGCCGCGTCCTCCGGGTTTACGGCGCAGAGAGCCAGGGAGTCTCATCTCCACCCTGCACGGAGAGTGAAGCCCAGCCGCACGTCGGCTCCTGCTTCTGTGTCCCTAATCCCCCTCCATCAGCACCCTGCACACTTCCCAATCTCTGTCTTTTTTAAATTAAAAATATTTTAGCTTTGTTGATGCCAAGAGCAATAAACTCTTCATTTGAGCGAACAATCTGGGTTTTTTTTTTTCCTTTTAGTGGCAGGGAGTGAAATTTTAAATCAGTGACGTTAAAATTCTTTACTCTTCTCCACCTACAGCTTGTTTTTCCTGGGACGCTGTTTCTCACTAGTTATGTTTGCTTTGAAGAGCGCTCATGTATTTACTTTTCAAATCAACATGTCTAGCTGGGCACTTTACACTGTATATTTAAAATTCCAGATTTTTTTTGGAAGACAAAACAGGTCCACGCTATGTACTTACTGCCTGGATCGGGGCTGTTTGTCTTCTCCATGGACATATTCTCTCTTTTGTCCAGAGTGAGAAACTGTTTCGTTTCTTTGCTCAGGGGTTCTTCAGGTTGACAGACACGCATAATCAATCTTGGGCTTGGACCTTTGTGAGGAAACACAACAGATGGATAATGGGAACATGGTGGCCATGTGGGCTCTGGTGGGTTCAGGAGCTGCCTCCACAACCATGACTCGGGTGGTAACGGAGAAACCACAACGTTAGTCTCTAATGCTACCTGCCGGGGCCCAGCCTGCTGTTGACCGCCTCCTGCCCCACTTGACCCCAGCGGTTGGCATGGAGGTGGAGGAGTATTGCTTCTTCCTCTGAGTAAACTCAAAGGAGGCCCTCAGTGGGTCTTCAACTGCTCAGAGACTTATCCAAAATAAGAGAACCATTCCAGCTGAACGGCTGGGGCTTCCATGCCCTAAAATTGCTCTTGGCTGACGCTGGAGTTCACTCTATCTAGGCTACATGCGCGGGTTTGGGTAGAACACTACGACTCCTGGTTGAAACTTTGGGTTCCTTCTGTGTTAGAACCTTCCCTGACCTTTGCTAAACACCACAAAGAAACCAAATGCTAACCTCTGTTTGTCTCAAATTTTCCCCTATTAATGCTTGGTCCAAGTCTACATTTCCAGCCAGTCTTTCATTTAAAAACACAATCTCATTCAAAACCTGACTGGTAACTTTATCACTGGGGTAACTGTTACCTATGATGCAGGGCTGACCTGGGTCCTTGTAGCACTTGACATCATCTTTTGGACGGGTTACAGAGCCTTTTGAGGGAGTTGTTAGAAGCAGGCTCACCCTGCAATGCAGAACCGGTCACAGAAGAAAATTAGTGCATTTATCTGTCAGCATTAGACTAGATTTTCAATCCAGTTCACTAGTCACAGGGTCTGGTTTTCTCTTCCTCTGGGAGATGAAACTGATATGCTGGTAGGTAGTAAAGGTGTCAGTTATAAATTGGACCGTTGGAGCACGCACACACGAAAAATAGACGAGAAGACTTTAAGGCCATAAATTTAGTTCAAGGCAAAGAATTTCCCTAAAAATAGTCCCGCTTGTTAAAACACTATAGGACGAATGTATGTCAGGTAGCTGTTGCCATTATCAGAACCAGTTCACATTCCTTTTATGAGAACCAGTGTTTGCAATTCTCTCTCCAATGTGCTATTCCTTTTAACTACTTAAGGGGAGAAAAGGATTGTGCTGACTCTGGTGCTAGATAAATACCTCGATTGGTTTCCTCCTCATTGTTGCCTAGAGTACTTAAGTGAGGTTGCAGCAAGTCTCAGTTAGAAACACCAGGGGCGAGTTTGGCAGACACCATCAAGCTTCTCCCTAGGTTCTGCTCACTGTTTACCTGCCATTGAACTACCTGGGCCTCCAACGTCAGCTCAGAAGAAGCATGTAGTCTTTTCTCAGCTTAGTGAGGGATCTTGTCCTAAATTGGTCGTTTCCTACCTTCAGTGCTATAAAATAATCCACGTGGAAACGCTGAAGCCAGACCTTGTCAGTGACCCATTACTTAGACACAGCACCAAGTCATGGTTAAAGTTAAAATGCTCAGTGTCCAGTGACTCCCACACTTGGTGTCAGTAGGTCTGATGTGTCTACTCAGTTCAATAAATATTAAGCATCTGTTGACCTTGACGCACTGCACTGCACTGTATGGGTTTACAGATCCTACCCCTGGACTTGGAAAGCTTCTAATTGAGAGACGATGCCCAACAACTCACCATAGAATAAGACAGAGTGAAATAATAACTCGGTGGGAGCAAGCGTCAATAGAGTATTATGGGAAGAGCAGAAGAAGGAAGCCATAATATACCATATAGGTAGTAGTTTAATTCATCATTTAAGCCTTTTCATGTGTCACCTACTGGGTTCAGGTAGAGTGTTAGACATTGGAAATTAAAAAAAAAAAAAAAATCCTCCCTTCGGGGAGCTATAGTCTCTCTAGGGTAACAGAAATAAATAACCATAATCCATCTTTACATCAACCTCTTCCTTTCTCACTATGTCGGATCTTCTCAGAGCTCGGCCTTGCCTTTTTCATCCGTGTCCTTAGAACAGCTCCTGACACAAACTGGGCACCAAATACACGTCCTTCAAAGGAAGAAATGAACGTTGAAAGGAGGCGTATGTGGTAGCGTTTCTAAAAGGCTTTATTTTTCCAGGATGATAAGGAAAGTGTGTTGGAAACTAAGATGTGGAAAATGACTTTTATTCAGCACACGGTGGGCAGGGGCGCCATGAACACAGACACACAGGTGAACTAATCTGGGAGAAGACCAAGGGGAAGGTGCTGAGCTGGACTGGGGACAAGCTGCACTGGAGGTACAGAACTAGTAACACCTAACTCTGTGTCCAGGGTGAATCTGCAATGGCTGCATGGAGAGTGAAGGGCCAGGAGAAAGCAGGGGCAGGCCTAAATCATGGATTTGTCACTTACAATCTGTGTGGACTCGGGTAAATTAATCAGTTTCTATATCAGGGGTGTCCAACCTGCTGCCCATGGGCCACATGTGGATTGAGGCCTATTTTGCCTGTCTGTGGTGTGGAAATCACAAAAATTATACAAGGACCTTTTTTTTTATCCTCATCCTCTTTCATTGGTGTTTGTGTTTTTAATGTGTGGCCCAAGACAATTCTTCTTCTTCTAATCTGTGGCAGAAAAAAAGGTGGCACACCCCTGCAGCTAGATTAGTTGTTAAATGCAAAGTGATAGCATTTCTTCTTAGGATTCCTGAGTAGGAAACAAAATAAAAAGCAGTTATTCAGCAGAGCTGAATATTAGCTGGTGCAGGAAGCACCAGACTAGCTGGCAAATAAGTTTTCAGTCTTTGAGTTTCACATTTCCTGCTAATGTCAAGACTTACTTTACTCATTATTTGGAGAAATAAAGGAAAAGTGATGTCATAAACTGAAGAAATAAGAAATACCAGACATGTCAGAGAAATTTATATCCGTCATATTTCTCCAAATTGGTTCTGATTTCTAATTAAAAATTTAGGAAACAAAAGCCTCTGGAGCAATTCAAAAGTTGGCCTGGGTGCGCTGGATTCCTAAACCATTAGCAATCGAAAGAAGACAAATAAAAAAAAAATTGCCCCCATAGCTACAAGGTTGTTGCCACAGGAAAAAGAAAGCCCCAATCACTCGTGGCAAATATTTAACACGAACATAGAATCTCATAGTTTTAACTGGATGATAAATGTGCATGTTACCCTATAGCCTTTGTGTTTTGTGTCACTCTCTGCACTGAATTGTGGTTGTTTATCTGTCCTGACACTTACCTCCTGTTATGTGTAAACTCCATGTTTATCAAACAAACCAAATAGAGAAATGAAGTCAATGGCCAACGTTCCTCAGAGTCTATTTCTCCTGCTTGGAGGGGCACGGAGAGGGTTTGACACAAAGAGGAAAGGGCGTGTGGATGAGTAAGAGGACTCATTTTGCAGGTTTTTGCAGATTCCCTCTAATGGGGGCCCCACATACGGAAAAGAGAAAGTTTACACGTTTCTTAGTGAGCACATTCTCTCTCTTGTTACAGAGAGCTTTTCAGGTAAGACCAAGATCTAATAAAAGATTTAGTTCTGATCAAGTCTTTCTGGGAATTCTATTCCACCCCAGATGACATTCACACAACCCCCTCTCTCACCAGGAGCCATCAGTGTCCCCATAGCCACCTCCCTCTTGTGTACAGGCTGGTGGGCAAGCCAACAGGACTTTCTGCCTGGTTACCACTACGTCAGCCAACTGGGCTAAATGACTTTTGCATGTAGAAGCAGCTCAGACATGACATCCAAAGAGAGGGCGTGAAATACAGACATTCTTTGAAGCAAAAGAGATGCTTTTCATAGTAGTCATCCAAAACTCTATCAGAGGAGCTAGGAAAAAGAGAACAGAAGATTCGGGAACATTGAGGAGCCCTCAAACTCTAGACTAGGAGGGCTGTAGAAGAAACCATTTGTCTTTTATTTATTTAGCACATTGATAGCTACATACATAAAAAGAAAATTTTTCCTTGGGGCCGTGGTGTTTTATTATGAAAACAGAATAAAAACTTGGAAAACAAAATGATCCTGAAACGTACATCTATTAAAAAGTAATATAAAAACTTAAAACTTAGTCATGTAAAAAGTAAAGTGAAACTTGAAATATAATTTATAACCCACATGGCGGTTAATGTGTTAATGGAAAGTCTTCATTTGCACAGCCTTCTAAAAAAGAGTTAAGTCAGGTAGACAGACAGTTCTTATAAGAGAAAAGCAACCTGGCTCCCCTTTCCAGAGATCAGCACTCTCCTTCCTCTCACATCTAACTGGTGGTGGTCAAATAGATTAATCTTAGACTAGACTTTTGCCCAACAAAATACAATTGAACTGTTCACATCTTATTTTACTAAATAATGGTAATAACCTTCATTAAAGAGAGAACTTGATTGAATTGTTAGCATACATTTTAAAATATATATTTCTTGTTTTGCAAATAAGTATTATAGTCAGTCTTACTTTTTCTTCCCTGAGCAATTTTGAGGTCAGATTATGTGGCTAGATTTCTGTGTAGACCCACGAAGAGTTGTATAATAGTCAGACTCCTTTGGTCCAAAATAAAGTTATTCAGTAGGTTTCAGAAATTTTCCCTCCATCAATATATCTCCAACCCATTGTGTATTGATTCTTGCATCTCATTTGATTCGCCCAATTTACTTACCCACCATCTATCTGGTACTTTCTATGTGTCAAGTCTATGACAAATGCTTGAGGTACAGGGCAAGGTAAGAGACTGGTCTTGTCCTCAAGAAGCTGAAAAGGGTCATTTCCATGTCATTTAGTGCTTTTCCTCTCAGTTCAGAACGTCACACAGTTTCAAACTTGGTATGAAAAATAAAATACCTAACAAAGACACAGGGGCTTTCAATCACATAGCATAGTGTAACTCGGTGTTGACTCATTTGGTTTCATGTTACTTTGTTTATTTGTGTATGTACTGACTTGCATTAGATATGAATTGCATTAGATTATTGATTTGCAGAGATAAAGATGGGTTCTAGGACATCTGGACTCTTTGAACAGTTTAAAGAGTCACTCATCCCCCCACATGCAACTTAATAAATAATTTATGGTGATGACAAAAATGCAGATGAGTGCTCCTTGGGAAGACCATGGCAGGGGAGCAAGCGCCCTGCAGAAGGAGAATTGTATTTTTCCAAGTCATTTCCAATGGAGCAGCGACAGGTCCAAGATCACTGGCTTTATGAGGACATCAGAAAGACGCTGCTGTTTGGCTTCTTCTGCTAATGAACTACACCAACTTTCCTGGATTTCTTTTTCCTTTTTTGCTCAAGAAATTCTGTTGTTTTGTTTCCTATTTTGTGTTTCTCCTACAAATATAGAAGACGTTGTATTTGGAGAAACAGAAATTGAGGTTGAGTCTCAGTCACATCACGTACCAGTTATGTGCTCTGAGAAAGCCAGTTCCGGTTCTGAGTCTCAGTCTCCTGCCTTTCCGCCTACCCCCCATCGTTTCTGGGGGTGGGCCCACCATGTACTTACACAATGGCTCATCATCTTCGGGGTTAAATTTTAAAGATTATTTTTAGGGAAATCATTATACAAAGAAGCAGACAATTTACAGAATGAAAAACAAGGGCCCCTTTACATTGTTTCTGCGTCTACATGTAAAATGCCTGCAGTGTCATTAGGAGTTGCACAAGTAATGAGAATTAACCAAAGCCATCGTTTTTTAAGCTCTTATTGCAAAGGGAGACACAGAACTAAGTTCTTTGCATGGATTCTTACCCCAGTCCCTATTCTGTGGCACTATTATCATCTGTATTTTACAGAGTGGAAGCCATGATCTGTGAAGATGGATCCTTTGCCAGTCCTGCGGTCCGGATCCAGAGCCCTGCTCTTACTCAGAGTTTTCTGTAGCGAGAAGGCCGTGAGGCCAAGTTCTATCCTGAAGGCAAAGTTGAGTTTCCAAACTCCGGACTGAATCTTTAGCACTGAGCAGCAGCGGCAGGGTCAGTCCTGTTTCTTTGTCAGGACACGGAGCACTTGGAGAGGACGTAGAGACAAGTGGTGCTCAGGGGAGCGAGAACATCAGATGGGACGCGTCACAGTGGCCAAGGGCAAGAACAACTTGTCAGCTGGTCCTGGTGTCAGACCCGCCAGCTACGTGCCCACGTCATGAAGAAAAAGATCAAACAACCGGCATGTTATGGCACCTAAGGGGCAAGAGGGAATTAAGCCACTCGGAAGGAAAGTGGAATTAGAAGCGAGGGGTGCAGAGCAGCTCGGGACCTCTTTGCTGCACTCGGAAGTCCCGGAGAGCGTGGTGCATGACATGGAAAGGCTCTCACTTTTTGGAGACGTGTGTCGGAGGGCGACACCTGGTTTCCGCTCCCTGGGCCCTCTCCACGCATCAGGCACCTGGCCAGCCTGCCTCTTCGCAGGACTGGGCTCCACTGTACCTTCAGTACAGGTGAGGAGCACGGGGGTCTCCCCACTCACGTTGGGGTCTGGCGTCCTTTCACTGGCTTCTAAACTGAACACAACAAAATCGTTGAATACGAGCCGACTTCTGCCCTGAGAGCAACATGGAGGGGAGCGTGGTTTTCTTAGAGCGAGCGTAGCTTCAATTCTAACCGCACTCAATCCAAGCAGACACCCCCTTTCCCTCCGCAGGAATGACGCCTCCGAGCCTCCTCACTTGTGTCCGGGGTGGGGACTCAGCCGAGTTCTGCCCCGCTCCCAGGCCTGCAGGCGTCCCCAGAGCAGGACGGCAGCAGACACAGGTGAAACAAATCAAACAGAACAATCAGGGGTGAATTTGCAGTGTGGCCAGCGTGGAGATTCCCTGGCGGGATTTCCATTAACGTGAATGGGACTAAATCCCTCCACACTGTGCGGAAAATGTGCCTCTGAGTGCTCAGCAGCATTAGGCCTGATGGAACAGAACACAGGCTGCCCCGACCAGGCCGATGCTCCTGGGCAGAGGCTCCGAGAGTCACTGCAGACGGCTCTGAAGTCAGAACTGTCCTGGGTGAGACGAAACGGCCCCTCCTCTGCTTGACGCTGTGCTCTGGAAATGGGAGGGCGCCCCACAAGCTGCTGGGGATCTCTCACTCCCCTGGACGAGGACTTTGACCGTGGGCCCATGGAGTGTTCCATACAAATGGCCGGTGTTTGCTAAACTGAGTTCCCGCCTGCCCTGATGACCTGAAATGCCAGAAAACCTTCGCATTGCATCAGGCCGACCGGAACCAGAAACTTAGAGGCCGACCGAGCGGGATTCATTCTGATGTGGTTTTATGGCCTCTGCAAAGTAAATGTTGCAAAGAACTCTCGCCCTAGGATCAAAGAAAATAGTCAAGAATCGCTTAGCCAGCCTGCCTGCTCGCAGGGAGCACTTTCCTCTCCATGGCATCCATAGGGCGGTTCTAAAACACAAGTCTGATCATGTTGCTGGCTTCCTCAAAAATCTTCCCTGATTCCCGTCTTTCTCCAGGACAAAGTTTAAGGCCCTCCACGAATTACTCTTTGGTGCCATCTTCCACTACACCTCTGCACGGATTCCCTGCTCCAGCTGTGTTTCTATTTGCCATTCCTCTAATTGAGGCGACCTCTGGTTGACCTTCCTCACTGTGTTCCTCCAGCTGGAATAGCTCTCTGCCGAGGATTCCGGTCAGTAAACATTCCTCATATAGACTTGGCTCCACCAGGAGTTCTCTGAGCCCATATTGTATAATCGGAAAAGATTATTTTTGATATATCCTTTTAAAAACTGTATTCTATGTAATTTTTATTATAGTTTGCTCTTTACCTTTTTCTTTCCTCAACTACACTGTCAGCTCCACGAGTCTTCCAAATCTTCTTATTCTCCACAATGCCCTGCACATAGTAGACTCTTTATAACTGTTTGCTAGATGAATGAAAATGACGAGTAACGTCACACTGCTATCTCTGGCTTCAACACCAAGGTTTCTGTCTCCCCTGGGTCACAATTGATGAGATGAACAATTCAGTGAAGTCAGATCACTGTTCTTTGCAAACATTCAATGAACATTTATGGTGCCCCTCCGAGGACACAGGACACTTACTGGTGGCACAGAAGTGAGTGGGGCACAGTTCTTGTGCTGGAACAACTTGTGGTGTAGATGACACTGTAATGATGGCTCCATATGAAGGAGTGTGACGCTGCGTGAGTAATCGAATCTCTGTCTGCATAGAAAGGCGGTGGTCAGTCTGAGAATGTGACATTCAGAGGCTTTTCTGCTGAATGGGCAGGTGCCCAAGGAGCTGATTGCAGCACCAGAGGACAGCATACTTCCCTAGAGGGAAATGGGGCCAGACCAGGCCCCTCCAGATTACAGGTAGGGCGAAGTGTGCCTTCCATGTTAAGCTTAGGCCACCTCTCCACTATCCTTCACCCCTGTTCCCCCAAACCCATCTCCTGCTCCGCCCAACTTGCAAGGTGATTCTATTAATCTTTGATAAAGTTATCAAGTAAAGATACACTGGTTTATGTTGCTCTTTAAAAGGTGTAGGAAGGGAGGCGCATGCTGTCCAGAAGGGGTGCAGCCTTTCCAACCCGACCTCCCTCACGGGGGGGCTTCAGTGCTTCGTAACTGTGTTGCCTGGAAAAGACAGCTCTTATTTCAACTCTCTGTACCACATCTTCCTCCTTGGGTAAGTTCCTTAAACTCTACAGCCCCCAGTTTCTTCTTCCACAAAATTAAGATATTAACATTTGCAGGATTAGAAATATCATATATCATATATAATATCATAATATCATATATAAAGTGCGTAGTGACACCCAAGCATGATGCTTATTAACCGAATGTTTAAAAGGGGGGTTTGCAGAGACACAACAATTTCTTCAAACACTTGTGGTGGAAATTCAAGGCATGGTGACAAGCAAATAATGGATATGTTTAAGGGCAAAGAACCATGAGCTCTGAGTGTCCCCCAAGTGCCCATGAGGTGGCCATGAGTCCAACCCAGAGGTCAAGGGATAAATGGGGCATCCCAGTATTAGCCTGGGAATCTGGGTAAGGTGCTAATCTTCTTGCCTCAATTTCCTTCTGTTTAATATGTATCCTGAGATCACCTCCCCGAGAGGGCATTTTTGACAAACGTACAGTCAAGCTTCAAGTTCCTTGGTCATACTGGAGCCGTAAAAGCCACAGTTCATTTCAAGCCTCCTGTCTCTGCCATGGGACGCAGAGCAGTGTCCTTGTAATATTTAGTTTCTTTGAGTTGCTTCGTCAGAAGAAATGCTAAGTTCTCCATTTCCCTGGCTCACTTTCCCACTAACGAGGGCGATGTTAACACCAAATCCTGAATCACGGCTAGATCGATATTTAACAGCTGTGAGAGAAGGGCACTAGCCCGAAAACACAAACACACTTTCTTTTCCAAGAAAGACTGTAGTTCCCTCCGTGTTAACTTCCCCTTGTTCCCCTTGGCACCTCCCCCACTCTCCCCTCCCCTCCTGCCACCAGCGCGACCCAGATCACATTAGAGTCCCAGAGCACAGGGAACAGTTCTCGTCTATCCGTCACCAAGGAGGCAGACGGGACAGGGGAACAACAAGTCATTTGTACCTGATGAGGAGGACACTCCTGGGAAACAAGCAGATGAGCCACCCCATGAATCTGAGCCATTCTCTGCAGTAAACAGAACTGCATGAGAAAGCACCAACTATCTCCAGCATCGCCCTTCCCTCTCACACGGCCCTCTGGCAGCCCGGTGGGGGCCCTGAAACCGTAGCCTGGACCAATATCTGATTCTGAGAAAGTTAACCCTCGCAAAGGTGATTTTCTTTTCCCTCGGTCTCGTGGATTTGAATCACCACCTATTTCTGTGACCCTTTTTGTAAATTATAGATTTATTTGGGAATTATGTTTCCATAGCAAAGTGACAAAACTAACTTGGGGAGTTTGATCTCGTGTTCGCACAGGGAGCACGAACTTTTAACCAAATTGGTGCATAGTAAAGAGGAAGTATCTTGAAACGTTTTTAGAGTATTTTCCTTTCAAAACAAAAAACAAAACAAAACAAAATAAAAAAACTATTGCATGTGTGAACTATTACAAGGAGGTGGAATATTGACATAGATCCTACAACAGCATTGCAGACGCCCAGCGGGGAATCGGTGTCTGTTACCCCAAACCACTGTGGTGTGTTGTGATTACTATTATTATTCCCTAATTCTACAGATAGTAATCGTGACTACTCAGTACTACTGCTGATGGCTGAATAAGTGGGAGTGCCGGTCAGGTAGCCGGCCTTGGGGACAGGAAACCCACACTGGACAATGATACTAAATAGAAAAATGGCACCTATGATTAGTAAGAGAAAGAGTCAGAAAGAGAGTGGAATGGTGATGAGAGTCATAGGCAGACTTTTAGGAAAGGCAAGCTTGGCACTGCAAGCAAGCACAGAGCCCAATTTGTACAACTTTACAATATATATATGCTTCCTAAAAAATACGAAATTTATGCTTGCACTTTGTAAAGTTTGAGCAACAATAAGAAAAGTTAAAGGACTATTTTTCTGTTGTATTTCACTAGTACTCACCCAAAACATGCCACTGGAAAATCATGTGAAAATGTTTCTTTCATTCGATGTACCCCTGAATTACTGGTCTCAAAGTTATTGACCCACCCTAAGAGAATAACATGGAACTCATCCCTCCGTAGCCATTTTCCTGGAGCCAAACAGATGGTCTCTTTTTTCTTGGTGGGCCTGTCATCTAGTTTTTTCTGTCCTGTGGAGGAAGATGATGAAGAAAGGTTAGGATGCATGAGCCCAATTAGCCCAGAATAACGCAGTTCCCTTAGGACAACCACAGGTACAAATCAGAGACGTCAGCTAGCAAGGTCTTACAGAACAGATGAGCTGTTCCTGCGTTAGTTTTTAAAAAGTCATTGATAATTGCATTGTACCATTAATTGCCTATCAGATATTAACACAGACAAGACCAAGAAAGAAAGAAGGAGAATGAATTAACAGTCACTAGGCATCTATTTTATATGAGACGCTGAACTTTACATATATCATTTTACTTCATCTGCATAATTTTTTTAAAGAAGGCATTAGTTTAGACAAAGAAATTGGGGCACAGGAAAGTTAAGTAACGTGTCTTCTTAGGTTTATATATGTTTAAATTTTTTTTAAAAGCTCTGAAATCAGGCAGCACCTGTGGCTCAAGGAGTAGGGCGCCGGCCCCATATACCAGAGGTGGTGGGTCCACTTCCACCAGCCCTGGCCAAAATCTGCAAAAGAAAAAACTCTGAAATCTAAAAATCCTAAAAGGCATCATTTAGGATTTTTGTGTTCCCTAATGGTCTTTACAACTAATAATTTAAAAGCTCTTCCTATAGTTTTTTAGAGACTAGAATGTAAGTCCTTTTATAAGCACTCAAAGAAAACAGAGTATCAGGAGTTCAAAAGAATACTCAGTTCATTTTTCAATGTACATAAAACAGGATTATATGAAAGAGCAAATTACCCAGAATAGGACCTGCTTATTCCCCTTCTTAGGCGGATCCAATTTACGTAGGAGAAAGACTCAGGGTAGTGAATATAACAACCACTTATATAAGCTTCTGCCCATGGAGACACTACAGAAAAAAGTACAAGGAAAGGTGCCCCTGGAGGAAATATAACTGTTTGTGGATACTTAGGAGAAAAAATTCTCAGACCTGGAGTCAGGAAAATGGATTCAAAGTCATTTCCTCTATTAACTTGCTGTGTGATCGCATGTGAATTTCTCCACTTTCCTGAGCCATCGTTTTCTCATCTATAGCAATGGGAAGCAAGCCCAACAAGGTCATCGCCAAGCTCTCTTCCAACTCCAAATACTACTATTTCCTGAGAGGTAATAGTTACAACCGGTCTCACTCTCTGTGCCGTGATGGTTTGAGGTGGTGTCTCAAACGTCAGGGCACATCAGGATGACCTGGAAGACATATTGAAATTCAAACTGCTGGACTCCAGGCCTTGAGTTTCCAAAATGGTAGATCCAAAGTGGAACTCCTGAATTTATATTTCTAATGAGTTCCTCTGTGATGTTGATACTACTGATCCAGGGACCACATTTTAAGAACCATCCACTGAGGACTTGAAGGTTTTTTAATGCACTAAAGATAAGTACAAGTACCTGTCAAGGTCAATTCACTTTAGCAGGTTACTCACTGAATTTTTAGGTTAATCTAAACCACTCTAAAAAATACCAGACTGGGCAACAGAGCTGGGAGCAACTCCTTTGACTGTGAAGAAACTATTTTCCCACACTCCAGAAAGGCTCCCTGGGCGAAGTGTCTGCATCTTTCCCCTGCGTTCATCTTTCTGGGCCTTTTTCACCAGACACTTCTGAGACTTAACAATTGTACCAAATCACATTTGTCCAGAGGTGAGATGGGGATATTCAGACACTGCCCTTGATCAGGCTTGTGAGTTTGGAGAGACAGAAGCCAAACCTTTCCTTCTCCATCTCAGCTCTGAGCCACACCCGTGCCCTACCAGAGACAGGTGCCCGGGTCAACAAAACACAGTGGAGTTAGACTGCCTAGTTCCATTCCTTAATACCTAACAGCTATTCAGCTTCAGCTCCCCATACCTCTTTCTCTCGTCTATAACAGTGACAATGATGACCTCATAAGGCTGCCTCGAGTATCAGAAGAGATAATACTATGTATGCCTTAAGTGCTTACAAAGTCTGCCGCATCCTAAGTGCTCAGCAAAAGCTACGCTGTTATTTTACTTCTTGCCAGAGGCTGTAACCACAAACTCAGGATGTTCTCCACCTCTTAACAAACATACAAGTACAACACATTCAAGAAAAATATTAAAGGGAAAAATTCGGGGAGAACAGCTTTGAAGGATGTGCTGCCCGCCCACATCTCTAAGTCAAGCCATCGCCGCAGAGCTTGCGTGCTTAGATCGGACTATGTTTTGGGGGAGGGGGTTTTTGTGTAATTTATTTTACTAAATTTAACTTTGGCATTAGTCAGGTCCTGCGAGGCATCATGAGAAGCGGTTAAATCCAACTCGCTCCTTGAGGTAGAAATGGGAAAGTGTCTTTGGCATTGGACCATGTCCTCCTTATGAGGAGCTAACTAGATAAATTTCTAGTTAGCCATATTTTGTTGCCATTCCTTGGACATTTTGATATGTATTGTTTTCCTTTGGTTTTAGTGACCAGTAAGGTCAGGGCTAAAGCAGGCCTGGCTCTGGTATGGCATGAGTTCATCTGTGCCCTGGTTTTATTTCCTTATCTGTATTTGATTCACAGTTCTGTCTTGATTTGCCTGTCTCTGTTTTACCCTTTGGAATTGTAGGTATTTTTTCAGCCCCTTCAAATATCTTTTGGATAGAGAGTATAAATAAGCAAACAGATTAAGTGATTCAAATCAGATGAGGCCATAGAGAATTATAATATTTTAATAACTTAGTTTCTGGTCAAACAATCTCCTCTTAATTTGATTTATAGTTCAGCGTTAGGATAGAGCATGTTTTCATTCAATAAATGTTTTAATAATCATTCTTCCTTATCTTTCCTTAAGGGGAACTTTTGTAAGGCACTGGAATACTTAATAGAAAGAAGACTTTCTAAAACCGTGCACACATCACCGAGGGAGCACGACTCCCAGGCTTCCGACACGCTCACATGCCTGGTGACGCAGGCCTGCCTTCCCGCCAGAGTGGAAGGAATAAAAAGTTAGTCAGTCCCGCGACCTCTCTGGGAAGGGAATAATTTCAGAAACCCTGTGATGAATGATTTTTATAAAGTCAAACAACCTTTGGCAATCAGAATACAAACCACCCCACACCACATCATACCCCAATCTACCAGGTGAAAACAGTTTCCAAAGTCTAGGATTTTGTACCTCAGGCTTTCTCAAAGTAAGACCCACCATTACAAATAAGTCAAATGCAAAAGTCTCAGCCCTCTAGGTCATGACCAAATTTCTTTTTGTGTGGATGTTGTTTCATTACACGGCATGATTAAATCCCTGTCAAAGACATAGCTGTCCCTCTGGGAATCACAAGGACAACCTCTTTAGTGAGCTTTTAGGTCTCAACATCTAGCAGAGAGAGAAAGGTCCCTGTCCGGAGGAGGAGTGTGGAGTGTTGTCCAGCTGGTAGGCCTGGCCAGTGCTGCTGTCTTCACCACCCTTCCTCTGGGTCAGTGCTCTGCCCAGAAGTCCAGCCAGTGAGAGGTGAGGCCGAGCAGCAGGTAGTAGCTGCACAGGGCGCTCCTCCCCCTGCTCTGCAGTCTCCCTGCCAGGGGCCCTGGTGGCGAAGCAGCTATGATCACAGCAGAGTTCCATCAACCTGGCTCCTCAGCCTCCCTCAATCAGCAGAGGGCAATGTGGCTTCTAAACTCTGTGGGTGGGTGGGGCGTGAGGGTTCTTTTTTCTCACTCTTCCCGAGTTTCTCATCACTTTGGCTCAGTGTCCTCTTACGCCTTACTATAACATGGGATCTTCTCTATAACTCAGCCAGATCCATGACATTGCCCTTTCCCACAAAAGGAACTCTGGCGTCTTCAGAGGACTCAGTTTAACTCTTGAGGGGAAAAAATAGACTGTCTTCAAAAGGTGTCTATGGTCATGGAATCCTTACCATTTTCTACCTTGGATTTTTCTTAAAATTAAAGATTTTTAATAAAATTAAAAAGTTTTATGTTTTTCCAGTAATCAATCTTAGCATCACTAAAAGTGAGATAAACTGAGATCTCACGCTTCCTGAGAAATGCAACATGCCTGTAGATTCATCTGTGATTTGTTCTTCCATCAGCGAATTATTTACAAAGCGTAAAAGACAAAGTAGTTCAATGAGTTTTGAAAAATTGCTACACCGATGTTACTGTCCCCAGAGACCTAAAAGTTTCCATCACTCCAGAAACTTCTTCATGCCTCTCTATAGGCAATCGGAGTCCCCTGTGCCTCAAATCACAGGCTCTGATTTCTAACATCATTGATTAATTTTGCAGGTTCATGAACTTCAAAGCAATGGGATCATATAGTAGGTGTGATTTTGTGAATGGCTTCTTTCTGTCAATATAATGCCTTTAAGATTTATCCATATTTATGTGTCTATCACTAGTTAATCCTTTTTAATGCTAAGTAGCATTCCATTGTATGAATATTTTACATTTTGTTTATCCACTCTACTGTTGACAGATATTTGGGTTGTTTCCAATTTGGAGTGATTGTAAATTCAGGGAGATTGTAAAGAAAGCTATTATGAGCTTTTTTTAAAATAAGACTTTATTTTGTGGCCACATGATCTCAATTTTCTTGGGTATATATGCAGGAGTGGAATTGTTAGGTCCTCTCTGTAACATTCCTGCCAAAAAAAGGAATCTAATTTGTGTCAAATCAGGCCTATAGGCCCAATTTTCAGTTTACAAAAAACAGGGAACAAAAGAAAAGATTAAAGCACCGCTAGAAAACAACATGCCATTTTATTTGGCAACTGGTCTGCTCTCCAACAAGTTGGTATCGTGTAAAAAACGATGTGGAAGGGCCTGGGAGAAGGAGGAAGGGACAGTATGGGTTTGGATTACAAGAAATGTTAAGTGTCATAATCGTCAAATATAATATGTGGTCTTAACTGCATTCTGGTTCAGACTAGCATGGCTATAAAATATAGATTGGATAAATTGAGTAAGAATTGGCTTTTATGTAATTTTAGGAAATGTTTGTTAATTACATTAGCTGTACTACTGGAATCATCATTATATGAAAATATTCTTATGAAACACTTACATCAAAGTGTTTAGAGGTAAAATGTTGTGACGTCTACAATTTACTTTGAAAAGAAGAACTATATGAAGCAAATAGGGCAGATGTTAAAAATTATTGAATCTTTTATATTTACTCGCACTTTCTTATGTAAGATTGATCACAACTATAGCCCAGGATGAGGAGAGAAATGGGAAGGGAGGGGAGAGGGGAGGTTTGATGGAGGGAGGGTCAACGGTGGGACCACACCTATGGAGCATATCACAAGGGTACAAGTCAAATCTATCAAGTATAGAACATAAATGTCTTAACACAATAATCAAGTGAATGAAGTGAAAGCTATATTAATTCATGTGATGTACATGCTCAAAATTGTATAAAAAACAACGCATTGTACCCCACATATGCTTACATGTATTCATGATCTATGTGTATATGACTTTATAAAAGGAAAAAAATTATTGACTCTAAGCAATGGACACATGAATGTTTATTATACAATTCTCCCTTATTTTACTATAAATTTGAAAGTCTTCATAACAAAAGGAGAAAAAATCATTTGTGATGAGCTACAGTAATTTAATTTTTTAATTTCTATTCTATTTTAACCCATAGTAAATGGGCCCTTTTCATTTGTTCACTATATTTCTCCTAGTTTAGCTCAGGAATGAGCCAGTGGGGCTGCAGTAACATCTTAAAATAAGTTTGCATTTAATGAATGCCCAATTTACAATATTATCAACCTAATTGGCAATTCCTTAGACTAGATCATTATCCAGTGCAGGACAGGATGACAGATTTAGATTTCAATTCATCAAACCCTTTGCAAAAAAGCTGCAGGAATTTGAAACACTAAAAATTTTCAAGCCATCTCTGACTGTCTCTCTAACATGTTGCAACACTACAGAAAGTTTATTTTACACAAGCAATTTCTGTTCACAATGTTCTGATTATGAGCATCAAACAAAGTTTCACCTTCTACCACGCCAGTGATTCATGACATTATTGTCAGCTAAACTAAACTGTGTTTCGTCTGGTTAAAATGATTTGGTATTTTGCACAAACAGATCACAAGTTCTTTCCTTCCCATTCATAAAGGAAGTCTCTCTTGCTCCCCTCCGAGTGGTATTCAGGCAGGTCAGCCTTTCTGCTCTCTTCACGAGCTGTTTTCACCTCTTTTCCTCAAATGTATTCTCGCTGTTTCACCACATTCTGCTACTTTAAATTAAGAGAGCCCCATTGTCAAAGACAGTATTCCTTTTTTCTGTCTCGTGCCTTCCTAACATTTATGGAAGAAAGACACTGATTAGCAACTGAAACAATGGGGACATGGTGAAGGACATGGTTTGGGAGAAGCATGTAACCAGGGCGTATGTTAGGATTCAGATAGTGTGTCGGTCTCTGATGGTGATTGTGGGATACGGAACAGAGAGTGTTGTAGGAATGCCACACAGACTCAACCAACCATCCTCTCAGCTTTTTCACTAGCTGCTATGTCACCTCAGGCAAGGCATTTAATATTCCTTAGCCTCAGTTTCCTCAACTGCTCAGCGAGAACTTCAGATCAAATGATTTCCAAATCGCATAAGTTCTCATATTTAACAACTCAAAACATAAGCCATATGCAACCCACATTCAAGGCCCCTATAAGTCTGTTATGGACAGTAAAACATTAACTATTTAAGTGCTATATGAATGCATATGTTACTTACATATCATCAGAGAAAAGCTCCCAACCATGAAGAATATATGAGATTTAAAACTATTAAGCTTATTTCCAAAAAGACTTGGATAAAGCCAATTTTTTCAAGGGTATAACATGGCCACCCACACCCCGCAGAATACTGCTTGTGCCTTCTACGGACAAGAGAAGGAGGATGGAGGCCCCATGCAAGGTAACAAGCATATCTGTGGGATTTCTTTGAACAGCAAAAGGTCCCTAACAATTAGGGGAATTTAATCAGCAGCAAGACCAAATCACATTGAATGCATTTTTGCTGAAGCACAAGGGGTGACAATGGGATGACCAAGTTCACGTTCAGCTGTCTCATCACAGCTCTGTTGCTTTGCCTCCGTGAGGCTGCTTTCAGCTCTCACCTATTTGTGTTCACTAATACTCTCTCATTGTCCTTAATTTTCCCCCAATTATGTTTTTTTTTTTTATTAAAAACAGACACAACAGATTAAGGATGTAAAGTTGAATAGCACAGCGCATTAGTCAAAACAGACTTTTGAAATGGCACACAATAGTCCCCCAAGCTGGTTTGTTTTATCTCCTTTCAGAGCTGGGCTTCTCCTCACTCCACCTTTCCTGTCTTAGTCAGGCTTTGTGCCGACCAACTCCCCACAGCGTGGACCAGGTAAGGTCAGCTGGAGGTGAAGCGATCCGGAGGTGATGGGAAAAAAATCAGTCCACCTTGGGACGGGACTCTGGTGGTACCATTTAGAAGTCATGGCTAAAACCTCAGCAGATTTTCATAGGTTCCTTCATGAAAAATTAAGATTCTACTACACTACAGAACAGATTGGCAGGCTGCTAGAAATTCCTATAAATAATTTATCAGCTTGTCCGTTCTGATTTCTTCTAAATACTATCTTTGTTATTTTTAGCCCAAAACAATTCATATCTAACTATTGAGCTCAGTGGAGGTAGAAGAAAAATGCCACCAATATACCACTTTACCAAATCAAGGGAAAGCTGCCACCAGTAACCACTTTACCAAATCAAGGGAAAGCACATCAATTATCGCATATCACATTATATCCGTGAAAGAGACAATGTGTGATTGGATTTAGTGGTCTGGATCATGTACTTAACAGGAAAATTTCATTTCATTTCATTGAGGAGAAAGCAGACTATTGAAGCTCGACGCAGCATTGGCTAAACCAGACGATCCCTAAATTGTGTGACTTATTTCAACCAACACTAATTGAGCCCCTTTTATGGAGTATAAAATAAGTGAGTCAAGTTCTTCTCCAAATAAACCACTCAGTCTAGTAGATTGTGCTGAATAAATTGGCTGGTTGAAATACAAATTGCATCGTCCCGGAAGCATGATCTAATGTACAGAATAAAGACCAGACGACAACGCCACTTAGCCTCTACTGGAAGTCATCTAGGGTTCCCAGAGTTGTCTGGGAGTCACACCCTGTGAACAACTTTGTTTCTATGGGAAAGAGAATTTCTTATTTCAACTCAGGACAAAAGGAAACTTCCTCTAAGGATGTTTCCAACAGTAGTTAAGGCTGGAGCTAAAGAGAAAGCAGAAAAGTCAGGTGGCTCTGGGTCCCCCGATCCCAGGGGCAGAGGTAAGCGGCCTGGGTGAGCTCCAGTGATGAAGAGGATTTCATCAGGGTTAACATGCAGGGATAACCTGTGCTCCCCTGAGCACCAATCTGGGAGAGCAGTTTGAGAGGGCTACTTTAATAGAGGAAGAAATAGTGTTTGTGTGGCTGGGTCCTCCGCCACAGAGGAGTGGTCATTCCACTCTTTCTCACTTTCAGGGAGTCCTGTGGGCTATAGAATGCAGGCCCCTCAGTCACATTGCTCTTGGCAATGACCAAACTCACCCTGGGCACCAAGTCAGCTCCTCTGCCACCATGATTCCGGGTTCCAGGTCACACCAGGGAAATCAGCAGTTCCCTCTGTGTGCAAAACCTCTAATCCTTGCTTTAGTTTGGCTTCTAGTCGTGTCTGAAGGGTAGAGACAAAGATACCAAGCCAGGTCCTGCTACCTCCGTTATGCTCAGGGAGGGCTCACAAAGCTGCTCTGACGTACACTTCTTAGCATCCGTCCGTAATTCAGCTATTCTAATATATCTTCCCCGTTAAAGTGGTAGTGTGAAGCCTAAGCCAGAAAAGTATGTGAGTAAGACATACGGTGACATCCCAGTTTTGCTGGACCCATCCTGTGAGCTTCATTCTCCCGGCTGGAGAAGTTTCTTCCCAAGGAATTCCTTCCTTTCTCCTAAGACATCCCCGTTGATCTGGCCTACCAGCCTTCTCTAGCCCATATCTAAATTTATAGCAGTATTCAATCTATTCCAGGACCCTAGTTTAAAATAAACCGTCCATGAGTTGGTGTTGTAAGTCAAGGGATTTCCTTCATACAAGTATTTCATATAAGAATAACAATGTTCCGGACACAATTGGAATTAGAAACACTTTGATGGTTAACACACAGGGTGGCCATAAAGGTCATGTGCAATTGAAAGTCGTGGACACTCTGTATAGTCAGGTTTTAAATTCCCTGGAGCACAGTTTTATGAAGTGGTTGCAGTTTTCTCTACACTGTAAGTCTTACTGAAGAGGACAGAATGAGTTGTTTGGAGAACTTTTGGGATGGATGCAAAAAGAAAGAATGCTTCTAGAATGTCTTAAAGTGTGACAGAGAGAGAAAGAGGCATCAGACCAAGACTGCCTTTGAATGGTACCACCTGCAACCTACTGGCACCAAGAAGCATTCTGATGTCTGTGTATGTGCCATTGCTTAAGCGCCAATCTTAATAAGTAACACCGGCATAGTGCTTATAGTTAAGGAAATACCAGCACATTCATTATCTCATTTAATCCTTACAATAACTCGCTGGAGTGCCTTCCTATTCCCAGTTGACAAATGAAAAATTGTAGCTTAAAAAGATATGTGATTTGTCCCAGATTTTCTAAATTTGGAAGGAAAGCTAAGACCTAAAACCAGGTTTTCTGAGTTCAAGTCCCATTCTCCAGCCGTTCTCATGCACTGCTCAGCTGTCCGTTCAGGGACACTGACTGACCCCGCAGGCTTTCATCGAGGGCCGGTTACCTAGTGCCAGTTTCTGTCCTAGACCTTTAGGGGAATAATATACCAAGATGAATACCCTCAGAAAATTGGAGTTGTTCTTTATTTAAATTTTTTTTTTTTTTGAAGTTTTTGTTCGAGGCCAGGTTGGAACCCGCCACTTCCGGTATAGGGGCCCGGCACCCATCCCTTTGAGCCACAGGTGCCACCCCCTATTTAACTTTTTATTTGGAAGTAATTATAGATTCGCAGGAAGTAGCAAGAGAAAAAAATGCTCCGGGAACTTTCGATCTAAATGGGAAAATAATGTTTATCCATAAATGTCCACAATGCAGCACAGACTGTGTTTTTGTGCTGTGATAATTGAGGGACTCTGGGAGACTTGAACGAGGCTTCCTGGAAGAGGAGCATTTGGATTGACCTGGAAAAGGCGAGCATGATTTCTATAGGCAGACATGGAGGTGGGAGGGCAGAGCGTTCCAGACACAGACACTAACTTGGGCAAAGACGCAGAGATGGGGAAGTACAGGGCAGGTTTAGGAAAATAAAAAATATCCAGGGGGGAGGGAAGAAAAGTCTGTTTTTAATAAGCTCAAGTTCCAAGCTATTCTCTGTGATGTGTTCTGTTTAAAGGTCAACATGAATGGAGAGAGATGGACTTAGCCCCTTTTCTTGAGCATCCACAGGGGTGGGCTCAGAACTCTCGGGGCTAAGAAAGCCACAGCTTTGTATTTCTCTGGTACAGAAATCCAAAAGGACTTTTATTTGTAGAATGAAGAAGGTATTCTCAAAGTTTTTCTTAGAAAAGTAATATAGTAAGACTGAGCAAATACTTAGTATACTAAGTAAAAATGGGTCTCCACAAGGCGGTCTCTCCATTTTCTAATTCAGACAGGCATCTTTCCTGACTGTCCACTTATCGACCCAACCCAGCCTGGCACCAAAAAAAATTTACGTTCCTTGCAATTATGCATATAGTTTAGCAAGATAGATTAAATTAAAAGTAAGACAATGAGGCCAACATATTCATCAAAAGGACACTGTGCAGATACTGTTCGTTCCATTACTCAGAGCCCCTTTTGGGAGCAGGTAGAGAGACAGTTCTATCTGGCCTCATGTTTCATATTTTTGCTTTTTGTTTCAGAAATTGGTTTTGTTTTTGTTTCCATGCATATGCTGAATCTTGCAACTGATACTGCCTCTCTCTTCTTGCTGGCTGTTAGAAATTGCAGACAAATTTATGCCTTGCCTTTTGGAAATACCTAAAAGATTTTGCAACTTAAATTTTGTGTAGCAACCTCATTTCTGACTCTGTAGCCATGAAAAAATATTTTGTCCTCCAATCAATCTGAAGTTAGAAATATAAAAATGATTCTAACTTACCTGTGTGGGTTTTTCCTTAAGAAAATTTGCAAGAGTGTTTTCAAGCAGGACAAATATAATTTCACTGGGAAAATAGAATTTGGGCATTTCCACAAAGAAAAGTTGTAGTTGAGTTGGCAAATGGCAAGTCCATTGTATCCCTTCTTAAAAAAGAGTCAATCTTTTGGACTATTCCCCAACAATCCTCCACCTACACCTATCCTGACTTACGTTCAAATGAGCATTTGAGAAACAAGTATTAATAATAAAGCCAGTACTGCAAGGCACTTCCACACACAGCGCCATCATCAGGCTGATTGTTTTTAAAAACTATTTTTAATATGTACATCACACAGCACCGGCTCCATAGAGCGCCAAACCACAACGCCTTGCCCAGAGTAGGCACTCAGTAACTACTTGTTAATTATATTTAATGTGTGTGTTCATTTATATTGGAACCCCTGATGAATGGATTTTTGTACGGCAAACAAATTACAAATATTTATTTATGATCACGTGATGTTACCCTCATCTTGAATATGGTAACATCAGAGCCTAGTTACAAAGCAAGCAGGAGCTTTCTTTTAATCCGATGGGCATTGTAAGCTTGGTAAGTTTAAGTCCGTCCTTCCTGCCACTTTTGTTTGCTGTAAGCACTGCCGTGTCTACGGGCTCTTGATAATGAAGCATTTATGGGTCTTCCACCAGGGAAAAAGAGCCAGAGATGCGGCTTTCCTATTTGCTCCACCACCCTGCCCGTTTCAGGGTGTGGAGGAGAGGGACCTGGAGCCCACAAAAGCCTCAGCTCTGCCTGCCTCCCTTCACCTGTTCAGCAGGTGGGCCCCAGCTGAGAGCCAGACTTCTGGGCTGGGCAGCGTTACTCCGCCCCTTTGTTTGATCACCAGTGGCTTTCTCTGCCTGTTTGTTTTTCTGGTTTGGTTTCCTGTCCTGTTCATTAGTCAGTTAGTTCTTCCTTGTTTGTTCTGTCTCCTGTGTATGTTTCAGCAGGTAACCCCACTCCTCAGCACCGGAAGGCTAAGGTCCTTTGTTCCTTGTCATCTGCTTTACGAGGGTGGCGGGGAGTTGTCAGACCCATGTGTCCATGTTTGATGTACAAGGGAGAAGGTTAAAGAGTGACCTGAGGATGACAAGCTTGTAGGAATGACCACATCCCTGGTGAAGGAGCAGTCTCACCTTCCTCCTTGACCCCTAAGTACTCTGAGGGATTTCTAAAGAGAAATCTTGGGAGTAGGAAGTTGACACTCTCAAGGGCTAGCACGGTTATGTTTTGTTTTGTTTTTCAACTTGTTAGTACAACATTCTTTTTAACCAAGTAAATATATACTTGTGGTGTTTAGAAAGGCACACACAACAGAACATAGTCATAAAAAGCCTGCCCTCTGAAAAATAAGTCTTATAACCAACTGCCAAAGAACTGATAGAGATTTTGGTGGTCTCAGCTGACAAAGAGAATCATTTGTCACTGGGAAGGGCCATTGCTAATCAGGTGATCATTTATGAAGTGTTGGGACAAAAGAGTGGGAAGAGAGTCTTTTCAAGTGTCGTTATCTGTGTTTGAGCTTGTTTTAAATTTAATTTGAACAAATCCAGGCTGCTCAAATCGGAAAATCTGGCTCATAGAAATTTTTTAGTTATCATGAACCCCCATTTATTTTAGAATTTTTAAGTATTTAGAATCATTCTAATGGACTTGGCAAGAAAGCACTTTGTGTACTTGGAGGGAAAATATATATATATATAAGGTTGAATACAAAATGCAGCTATCAAAATGCTTAGGAAAAACTGCTTCCAAGTTCAATGAATAGTAACCCAGACTCCCAAGTCATAGAAGAGTCACTTGAGAAAAGTGTAAAAGTCTCCATTCCTGGAGATTCTGATGTGGCAGGTCTTGAGCGGGAACAGAAAAGCTACATTTTATCAAATGCCCCTTGGGTGATTCTCACTATCGGACAAGCTTTGGAAACCAGGCTTCGGGACCTTTCATAAAAATGTATGCATAAATTATGAATCAGTATCCTCCATTGGGAAAACCACCGTCCCTCTGCCCCAAATTTCACCATTTAGGGAATATCAGAAACCTTTTGCTAGTTATTGATTATACCTGAAAGTAGCTGAGTGAAACTAGTTACACTTTAACTTCACTTGAAAGCAAAGTAAAATTCAATTTCTAAAGCAAACATCTCTTTAACACCTCCATGTGCAAAAGACTGCCCGAGGCACACTGAGGATTAATAAAAATGTCAGATATGGTTCCTGCCCTTGAAGAGTTAATAATCTAATGATAAAGCTGGACTTATTTATTCAATATTTCCGAAGAATTTTGTGTAAAATTTTGCTGACTTATCATTAAATCAATACATACAGAGTTTCTATTTGATGTCAGGTCCTTGGGCAGATAAGTCAAAAACATCTTCCCGGCCCTCAAAGAGCAAGTATGGAGAAAAATCAAGTAAGTGGACAAATGGCACCTCAGGCTGCACCTGCTATGGGGGAGGTAGGCTGGGGTGCTGTGGGAACAATTGAAGAGGGCTCCCTGACCTAGCCAAAGGGAAATGTGTGTATGTGGGGGGAATGTGTGTGTTTTGGGGTGTGTGGGATCTTCAGGACCAAATGGACAGATAAAAGAGGTAAGACAATCAGAAAAGGTGTTACTAGCAACAAGCACCATACATCCAAAGGTGTGGGAGCCACAGACCTGTGCATTGGTGACACCAAGTAACTGGATGAGACCAGAGCCACATTGCTTCAGCTCAGAAATATTGATACAAGACCTCGTTCTAGTACTTAGAGATGACTGAGTATTAGATATCAGCCTACCTAGGAGAAAGGCACAGCACACCAAACTTTTCCTCACTTAAAAAAAAAAAAAAAAGGTTGCCTGTACATTTGTATTCTAACATGCCAGTATTTAATTCCCTGTTGGAATTTTATTATAAGCTACTTTGAATAAGAAGGTACGTTTATTATAACCAGGTGAACTTAGGAGTGAGGGGACAGACTAAGGAAAAGAGAGAAAGAGAGAATGCAAACCACATACTTGCTCATCTCCAGAATTCAAATCATTTTACTACCTCTGTGCTCTGAATGTGGTACTCAAAGTAAATTTTCCCCGTAGTCATCCCTCGCATGAAATCACATTTCTACAACTGCCTGCAGCTAAACAAAGTTTCCTTTCCTTTAATATTTAACAATGTCTACAGAAACTCATTTACCTATGAAACCAATATTCACTGTAACATCACCTAGAGCCACTTTCTCAACTTTCCCCCTTTAAGTCATCCGTGGTTTTAGACTAAAAGCAAATGAATAAACGTTGGTGTTGTAAATGAGCCTACTACAATTTTAATCCATACTCTTAAAACATTATTTTAAAAATCCAATTTTATTATAATTATTTAGCTGTTTTACAATATATTGAAGTTACATGATTTTTCAATATTGAAGTAGAAGTATTTAGGTATCAGATTACCTAAATACACACATTAGGGCCTGAGATTGTAAGTTTGTAATTATTAACCACAATTTCTAGCTATGGGGCG
>NW_003852561.1:1421424-1429221 GCF_000181295.1 Otolemur garnettii
AAAAAAAAAAAATGGAAAAAAAAAAAAAAGCGAGACCCTGCCTGTAAACATAGTCGGGCATTGTGGTGGAGGATCACTTGAACCCAAGAGTTTGAGGTTGCTGTGAGCTAACATGCCACTACCAAGAGTGACCAAGTGAGACAGCGTCTCAAAAACAAAAAAAACAATTTCTAGCTATAAAATATGTCTAGGGATATCGGTCTAGAGGTGTCCTGTTCTTGTTAGCTGTACGTAATATGCCATAAATGACCTTTTGAAAATGAGAGTTAGAAAGTCGGTTCTCTCCTAAACGCTGCTTGGGGGAAGCTGGTGGGACAGGGTACTTTTATTTGAGTGTCAATCAATCCCTGTTGTGGACAACATCATGTTACTTCCTTTATGCAAATCAGACACAATTCCTGCTGCACAGGATTTCTAACTAAAAGTGCTATTAACACATCCCTTGGGCTTTTTTTTTTCAATCATGAGATCACTCAAACATCTGTTGAAATGCTATAATCAAGAACAAGATCAACAAATATTTACTGAGCCCGGTAACTGTTAAAAAGGCCCCCATCCTCGAGGATCTGACCATCTGGTGCCTACCTAGCACCGTAATCGATGCACCAGAAGGTTCAGGGGGCACGTGAGATGTAGCCCTATTTTTAAAATGCAAATAACCTGGTTAGGAACATCAGACCACCACCCATGAAAATATCCAAGAAACATAAGCTGAGCACTGTGTGGCTTTCAGATCCTCTGGAATGGACTATTGCTGTTGGTGGATTAGGAAGAATAAAGCTTGTAACAGGAGGTGGAACAGGACTATAGAACTTGAAAGCTGAAAAGCAGTGCTTATGAGCAGCAGGGAGCCACCAGGAGTTCCTGAGTATGGGGTAACACGGTGAAATTGCACTTTAAGAAGACTTTCAGGTCTTTAATTACAACCTCCCTCTCTCACTCATCTGGGAGCTAAGTAATAGTATAAATTATGTATCTCAAAAATTGTCATCCAGTCTAACCAATAGACTGTGAAATGTAAAACATAGTCCCTGCTTCCTGCCTTCAAGTAGTGCAGGATTTTATACCTTGGATTCATTTACAGATGGTGAAACCAATGGCTCATAGGATTAAAGTCTAACTAAAATGGGTCTGAGGTGATTTTAGATCTCAGACAGATAAGTTCTGATCTACTAAAGACAGCTTCAATTAGCAATAGTAGCCCAAAACAAGACCTGCTTATTTCTGTAATCAAATTCTCCCTTAAAGAAGGTTGATGAATATATAAAATGTTTGCCAATTCTGCCCAATGCCCAGGCCAGGACAGGCATCACTAATTGATCACAGAGCTTTCTCTCCTTGTGTCCTGATTGGCCTCACAACAAGCTCAAAACCTCTGTAGGAAGCTTCTACCAATTGGTTGCCCCAAGCAAGGACCGAAGATAAAAACTGTGATTCTGTACTAGCAGCTAATGGTGTCTAAAATAATGTTAAGAAATTCGCCCCTTTAACTGTTCTCACTCACTACAATACCTTCCTTTGAACTTCATTATCTTTGTGTCCCTCGGTCTATCATTTAACACTAGAAGGCAGGGATGAGTGGTTCTCAAAATTCTCTCATCCTGATTTGTGCCACCCATGCAGTTTACAATTCAGGTAAACGGACACTATAGATCTAAAAGCACCTTCCTGGGGAGCTCCTTAGAATGGCAACTGCCTGACAGGGGACCTCACCAATGACCTGGCTTCTCCTGCCCTTCCAGGGTGTGCCGGACTGCAGTTAGCAAAGCCTAAAATGCTTCATCGACAGACAGACTATTGAAGGCTGAAGATGATGATGACAGTCAAGAATCGTTGAGTGTTTACCACATGCTACTCACCTAAAAGCCTTCCCCACACTACCTCGTGTAATGGTCACTGTGATTCTGTGGTGTAGCTATTATAATTCTATATCACAAATCAGGAAATTTAGACTCAGAGAAATTAAGCAACTTCTCCAAGGTCATTCAATTACCAAGGGGCAGAATCATAGATTTGATTTAATTCTGCTGGATTCCATTCCCAGCACTGTCCAATACAACGGCCACCAGCCACATGTGGCTTGAAATATGGCTCACGGAACTGAGTAACTAAACTTTAATTTTGTTAAGTTTAAATGTAAATAGCCACATGTGACTAGTGCTTACTATACTGGACAGCCCAGGCCTAGACTATGAACTCCATGAGGGCAGGTATCCCTACGCTTTGCAGATGACTATATCCTCAATGTTTAGCACAGTAGTCTAGTATATATTTGATACACAATAATATTTAAGTAAGTTTAAAATATGTGTGCATAGCTCACATAGAAATCTTATTCTAAAACACCAACTCATTAGAAAACTCACTCAAGTTCTTCATGCTTTGAGACTCACCATTACCACTGTGATAGGATGATTCTGAAGAAAATATTGTTTACTTTAGTATGTGAGGGAAAGTTTAATCAAAAATAAAACAATTTTGTGGAGAAAATTTTACCTGTAAATCATTGATCAGCTGAAATACAAAACCTAATTCTGTTCGTCTTTCTTAGCAGAAAAAAATAATTTTTTACTTGATATAAAGAAGCCAAAGGAATTCAAGTTATCTGCCCCTTTTCCCAATTCAGTGAGAACCATTTATTTCAGTAAATGCTTGTAAGTATGGCAATACTCATCCGTGGAACCAAAAGGAAGTTAAGATGTAGTTAAAGGGGCCAGTGGCAGTGGCTGACACCTGCAAGACCAGCACTTTGGGAGGTTGAAGTAGGAGGACGACTCATGGCTAAGAGTTCAAGACCAGCCTAGGCAATGTGGAGATACCCCCATCTCTACAAAAAATTTAAAAATCAGGTGGGCATGGTGGATTATGCTTGTCTGTAGTCCTAGCTACTTGGGAGGCTAAGGGGGAAGGATTGTTTGAGTCCAGGAGTTCCAGGCAGCAGTGGCTATGATCACACCACTGCACTCCAGCCTGTGTGATGGTGAGATTACATATCAGAGAAAAAAGTCACTATGTGAATAATTCCAAACTCATCCCTTAAAAAAAAAGACAACACATTCTTTTCCTACATGATGTCAGACAGCTAGATACATTTCCCCTTGTAAAATATGTAATGATTTTACAAATACCTGCAATAAAATATTTTTACATTTTACTAATATAAAATAAGATCCATACTAATGTGAAGTATTAATTGAGTGGCAACTATTGATAGCTATTTTATTCAAGACAATTTGCAAAGACACCATAAGAAGCTTTATCAAAACTTCCTAAAGCAAGAAGATAGACTCCTGATACTTACCTTTGGGCAAGTTTCTGTGAAATAAGAGCATTTTATTACAAACTTCAATGGGCATAAAACCACCTGGGAAACTTACTAAAAATGCAAACTCCCAGTCACCACTCATAGACATTCTGATCCATGAGATCCTGGGAAGGTTCCAGGAATGTGCATTTAAGCAACCCTGGTGATTTTGTTCCTTGAACCACATTTCGGAAAATTCTGTTAATTACTCTACAATAACTCATTAAGGGAGCAAGAGAAAGATTTGCTCGATGGAATGCCTCCCTTTTCGGAGTCATGTGGAGTACATGTGCTTTGGTCGGGTACACATTATGCACTACCCTGCTACATCAGTTCCATGGTGCTTCCTTCCCCAAGACCATTTTGCAATTTGGAAGATGCTGATCGCTTACTCTCCAATTTTAGAAGTAACCAACGAATTGGAATTGCTAATCAGCTTGAGCCTCTACCCGTGCAAACCGGTCCTATCAGAGTGAAATCCAGGACTTCTGTACAGTTGGGAGAAAGACACTTTATCGCTCTCTTTCAAGGGTATATGGGAAAGGATTCCATCCTGGCGCTGCTGGCAGTCATCCTGCAAACCCAGGAAATCAGGCTTGGGATAAAATGAACACCACAAACAAAAAGCAGAGCCAAGAGGCAGGAGGTCCTCGGGGTCTTGCTGAGCGAGACCAAACAGTCCTGAAGCTGCCCTATCTCTAGATTCCCCCATATTCTAAGTCTACACAGTCACTCGTTGTTTCAACAGTTTACATTTCCTGTTATAGGGGACATTAAAAAAGAACCCTAATGGACACCGGCTGCTGTTCTAAATGTCTCCAAGGGTTGTTTTGCCATCTCTTCTCCGACACCCCTAAGCATTACGTAAGGACGCAGGCGAGCATCTGAGTTCTCACCATTCCCTCACCCAGCCGTACGAGGGCTGCTACTGCCCTTGCCTGTCCTCTTCTTCACCTGCCACTTTCTCTTCTCACTGGAACTGAGCCATCAGATACACAAGTAGTTCTACCTCCTGGCAAAAGAGAGCTATTAAAGACCCTTTGACTGATTTAATGAAGTCCATATCTTTATATGAAACTGTCCTTCCAAAGGCTTGATGAATATAGCAGCTTCCTCTCAAAAGCCTCCGGCTCCTTTTATTCTCGCTTCCCTAGGATTTGTAGGTGCATTTCAAAAGAATTTAGATATTCTCCATCATTTGGTTCTTTCATGCAATATCTTTTCATATTTTGTCTCGTCACAGTAGAAAAAGATGAAGATGCAGAGGAAAGCACAGTGGACATCCATCAGAAGTTAGACGGCCCCTTGCAGAGGCCCCAGGGGCAGTTGAATAGACGAGGCCACCAAAGGAAAACCCTGGGCTGCCAATCCATCTGCACCAGAAGTAGCAATCGTGGGATTCTGTGCTCTGAAGACAAAAAGCGGAAAAATCCCCCCTCTTTCCCCCACCTTCATTTAAGGAGATGAGAACGAATGAAATTAAAGTCAATAGTGGCAACTAGATCTAGGAAGTTTTCAAAGTAGAAAGGAAAAAAATGTCAAATGAAATTTCAAACCATTTTTCATATTTGGGGGAATATAACTGGGAGAAGTTTTACTAAAACAAAACAAACCAAAACACCTTCTACTTCGTGGGCCAAGGTGGGGTCAGAAAACCAGAGACCTGTAGAATATCCATATTACTCTCTTGTTTCCACACGAAAGACCAGCAAAATCAAGTGTCCATCTAGGAGAAATGTTATCAGTAAATTTATTTGTTTGTCTGTTTATTTAGTTGTTGCTGTCTGCTCTATCGCTTATATAATGTTAACATTCTTTTAAAATGGGCAGATGGCCCTCATTCAAGTTCTGACAGTAACTCTTTGTTACTGGTACAAATGGCTTCAGAGGTATTTAGTTACCATTAGTAGTCATCCATTTGCTCCTAGCTGGTGACATTTGGAATAGTAAGCGGGCAGCATTCTTTGTGTCCAGTGAGTTCGTAGAAAGTTACACCTACTTTTGACAACAGACTCAAGCTTAGTTACCATTAACCCCTCTTCAGTTACTGGATGATGTGTTTGAACCACATGAATGATTAATGAAGGCTAAATAGTCCAGTTTCTATCTTAAAACCTTTTTGTTGACTGCCAGAGAGCAGAGTGACGGGCAAGGTAGTTTGGTACAGCAAGTATTCATGCAATCTGTTGCTCAACTCTGAAAAAAATTAATTTGTCAGCAATTTATTTTCAAAAGATATCATAAATTAGAGATCCTCATCCTGATTCCCTTCCCCTTTCACAGACTCCGGAGACCATGATTTCTCCCAGCTTGGCATCAGAAAGCAGACTTTGATTGTAGTCTAAACTAAATGGTGGTGCTTTCTTTCAAGAAAATCAAGATAAAGCATTTTCAAAGGGAAGCATCCCGTTACCAACCTCTCGAAAGTAGCCTCTAAATTTTCCTCTAGCAACTTCTAGGATTGTTCTTGGGGAAAGACCAACATATCCTTCATTAAGTTGAGAAAACTACTTGTCTCTGGCAACTAGGGGAGACAGGTGGATGTCGAAAGGTGGTCAGAACATTCACTAGCTGGTCTGTGACAGGAATCCCTGTAGTTAACTCCTTTGCAAATGGGATTACAGAAGAGGCCAGGAAAGGCTGAAAGCTAGAAGGGGATAGCTTAAATTAATACAGCAGACCAAAAAGGTAAAGATGATGCCTGACTGCAAGAAAAGGCAGCTCACAGGAGAAGGAAGCAGGATTCATACGGAGACAACAGTCTGGAAACCGTCCAAGAGAACCTGTATGCAAATTTCATATGTATTGGTAGAAGTTTCTTTGGCTATGCCTTAGATTTCTTCTTCCTTGAGTTTATAGTTATTTTGTAGCATGTAGGGTATCACTTATGAAATGCTTGATCATCCAAACAGTCCAGGACTTAGGATCAATGCCAAGGGACCCAGACATATCCACCCAATGTCCTTTGTGAAAAAGCAAAAAACAACACCTGTTATCTCTTGTTTAGTGTTCTATCTGGCATGCACCCTTTAAGAATTTCCAAATAAAGTACCTCAGGTTACTTTTAATTAATTAATTCTTTAATAATTTTTGCAGTGTGCTTTTTCTATCATTGTTACCAATTCTATAATTTTTAAAGCCTAAGCCTTTCCCCTCAAAGATATGAAAGTACATTGGCATCTGAACTAGTGATCTCCAAAGAGAACTTACAAGCCCAGCTCTTTCGCATATTGATCCAGCAAACATTTTATTAAGCACTTATTATGTGCCTGACAGTGTGCTAGGAACTGGGGATGCAGAGAAGTTTAATATCCAGCCCTTGCCCACAAGGATCACACTGTCTATTTGGGCAGACAAGTAAAGACATGGCAACAGCTCACAGATATTAATAATGCTTGACACAGCTCAGGGCACGCAGACAGTGTCCCCAAAGAACACATTGTAAATGTGTGGTCAGTTAGAAAGAGGATTTTGCAGAGCCAGCAAGTCATATAAATTCAGATGAAGGCATGACTAGCCTTCAGTGTGGGAATCTCCACCCTGGAGTGGACACGCAGCTGGCCGGGACAGCTCACAGGCCAAGCATGAAGGCAGGAATTTCCCAGGTCAATCCTCTTACACTCGGCCTTACACAACAGCTAAAAGAATGCCTAGATATTGCCCAGACCTGTGGTGGTCTCCATGGTCATTCTCGGAGAAGCGCCATCCTGCTCAGTGTGTGCAGGGAAGGAACAGCCAGGCTCCCCCGAGTGTCAGGCAGCACTGAACACCTTCCTGCCTGGTGCAGCATCACTGCGATGACAGCAGCAGTTCTTCTGCTGGCTTCTTCCAGGGCCACTCGACTGACCAGCCACACAGGCTGCTGCATGGAGCCCACAAAGTTTGGGAGTGAGATAGGAATGGCCGAGGGGTGGTGCCAAATGCCTCCTGACTTTTCCTTTTCCTCCCGGGCAGCCACTAACTGAGATGGAGGGGGCAGCAGGGAAATCAGCAGGACTGACTGAGCCTGCACAGGGAGGGAGGGCATGGGCCACCCAGACGGCAAAAAGGCACACCGTTCCAGCACATCGATGGCCTCTAATGGGACAATTTTGATTTTGGCAGAGGCCTTTGTCTCAGTGGTGTCTTCTATTAGAGGCTTCAACATGAGTTCCAAAAAACGCCTGATGAGCTGACCAGCAGAAGAAATCCCTTTAAAATCAAAGGGGGGTTGAATTTGGATGCAAACATTTATCCAATGCCATCAATGTTAGTTTGGGGACCAGATTATGAAAAGGGAATCTTCCTGGCAGGAACAAGTGAGTGGGTTATAAATAGAATGGCTCACATACTCAGAAATCCTGCTAGTGGGGCAGAGGGGTGAGCCCAGGGAAGGGAGGGTTTCCCAGTGGGCAGCAAAGCAGAGCTGGCATCCCAGTTGCCTATACCATCATGCGAATGGACTCAGCAAAACTGTGTTCAACTCCTGTTTCCATCTTTCACTGTGTGACTTT
>NW_003852561.1:1429717-1430994 GCF_000181295.1 Otolemur garnettii
TCCAGTTTCTTGTTGTGAACATGCCCCGAGTGTCTCAATAGCAGCTCCTGGGAGACACTTGAAAGAGTGGGAACAACTTGAACCAGTCCTGCCAATTACCAGGAACACAGACTGGTTTTCAAGGCATCACTTCTAAACAATGGTAAGTTTACTCCACGATTTAGGCACTGCACACAGACCAGAGAAGGCACAGGCGGGAAAGGATGGCGAGATGTTTCTGGCTCGGCCAATTTTTCTGCAAGGTTGGTCTCATTCCAAAAGACCGCTATGTTCTGTGAGGACCAAAATGAATACTTTTATGGGAACCCACCCAAAACAAAGGGCTCCCTCTGGCCTAAGTCCCTTAAGCTTCTCAGAGGAAAGGTATCATTACAGCTGAAACATACATTTGGTTCTAAGCCCTTGGCCTAGCACCATCACTCGAAACAGGCCCTCACTTTCCTGTTCCACTGTTCTTTGCTGCTTGCTTTGAGATACTTGTTTTCTCACATGACTTGGACAATATCAGCTTGCCTATAAACTCTTTTAGGCGACAGATTTTTCCATTTGTTTGTTTTATTTTTAAGTGAATCTCAGTTTCGCAAGTATGTGAAATTCATACCTTGGAAAATGTTTGGGGGTTCAAAGCTAAAAGTAGCCTAAGAAAATGTATTATTTGACATGACACAAAGGTCAGAGCTAGAAAAGTCTTAGACCAGTAAGTTCAGCAATTAATGGCATCACCATAGATCTGGGTACATTTCATCCTTTTCCCCCGCTTAATGTCAGAAGTTTAGTTACATCCCTCTTGACAGTAGGTGACAATAGTATTTGGGCCCTTTAAGAAAAAGAAGGAGGAGGAGGGGGAGGTGAATAGGGAAAGGGGAGGGGGGAGGAGAAAGAAAAATGTTCCCAGAAGACCCCTCTACTTTCATTGGCCTGGTTTGGGTCATTGCCCACCCTTAAACCCCTCACCAGCAAGAAGTCATTAGGATATTCAAGATTCGCTCCCCAAGGCTGGTAGGAAGTCCAGGCTCCGTTAAAACACAGTTGCCCAGTAACTTTGTTCTGTGAACAAAGAAGAACAGCAATGGACCTTGAGTAGGAAACCAACCCACCCCATGATATTTGAACGTATGTGGATCTCCAGGTTTGTATCCAAGCTAGACGTTTATAAACCTAGACAATTTCACCTCTTGAAATTTTAATATACTTACTCAGGAAATAAGGTTAAAAATACCTACTGTAAGGGTAGAGGGTGAGGAGTAAATGAGGTAACATTTGTAAAGGCACAACAC
>NW_003852561.1:1431703-1432694 GCF_000181295.1 Otolemur garnettii
GCTAAAGAAAACATTTATTCTGCATTAGAGCAGAGCTGATGATCTCCTTTTACTCCCTTATTTATTTACTTATTTTGGCCGGGGCTGGGTTTGAACCCACCACCTCCAGCATATGGGGCCGGCGCCCTACCCTTTTGGGCCACAGGCACCACCCTACTTCCTTATTGTTTCTAAATGTTTTTTTTCATATTCAAAAAGAAAATGTATTCATGCTTAATCAGTCAATTATGTATTAAGCAATCTTCACCCTATAAAGTGGTGGACACACAGGTCAGGAAGGCTGGGCCTAGCTCTTGAGGGCAAGAGTCCAGACAGAGAAAACACATCCCATCAGCTGGTGCAGTGTGGGAAGGTCCAGCATTGTCACATATAGCTGGGGGCCTTGGGCAAACTACCTATCTTTCAATGGTCCCCACCTGCAGCATGAGTGATTTAAACTAAAGAATGACTAAAGGTAGTCAAATTCTAAATTTCTGCAGTACTCAAAGTATTCCAAAACTCACTTAAAGCTGGTGTAGGCAGCAAAGATTTACCAGTATAAAAAAGACTCGAGGTGAGTTTTGAAGGACAGAAGAAGGGAAATTGTAGAGGAAAGTGAGAGAGGGGAGGAAGACACACTCGGGGCAGCAGGGATTCGAGGTGGTAAGTAGTGACTCTGGGTCAGGAGCATCACACTTGCCAGAGTGAGGGACTGTGTTGTCAACTGCCTCAGGAAATCCAGCAGGACAATGACCTCAGTGGGCGACGGGAGGTTCCCAGAGCCTGAGCTGGACCTGTCGGCCTCTGCGTTGTCAGCGTGTGGGAGCTTCTGTCTGTCCTCTCCTTTTTCCCCATCCATGTTCTCTTCCTCCTCTTCTGCTTCTTTCTCTTTCTTATCCTTCTGTTTTCCTTCCTCCTTAACTTTTCTCCTCCACATTCTCTTCATTCTAATTACCATATTTGTAGGTTACAAAGTACTGTTAGTTACATGATGCTTTTTTTTTTTTTTTTT
>NW_003852561.1:1432714-1443414 GCF_000181295.1 Otolemur garnettii
CCAACCTTGTTCAGGGATTACAGGTATGAGCCACTGCATAGGCCCCTTCTTTCTCTGTCCCCAGGTCACAGGAGACTCGGGAATTCTCTGGCAGTTACTGCTGAGCTGTGGCAGGAGAAGTTTACTAGATGCTTTCTATTTTTTTTTTTTTGGAGACAGAGCCTCACTGTGCTGCCCTGGGTAGAGTGCTGTGGCGTCACAGTTCACAGCAACCTCAAACTCTTGGGCTCTAGTAATTCTCTTGCCTCAGCCTTCCAAGTGCCTGGGACTTTAGGCGCCTGCTACAATGCCCGGCTATTTTTAGCCTGAACTTGTGAACTGAGGCGATCCACCTGCCTCAGCCTCCCAGAGTGCTAGGATTACAGGGGTGAGACACCACACTGGGCCTTCATGATGCTTTTTAATCCGAAATAAGTCATGCCATTCACAGACTTATTAGAATTCAGACTCTGGCGCTAAAAAACCTGGGTTTGAGTCCCTGGTCATATCATTTACCAATTGCATGACCATTGCAAGTTTCTGAACTGTGCTTCAATGTCCTCCCTACAGAGGAGGGTGAGAATGGTGCCCACCTTTAGAGCTGTTATAGGAGTTAAATGACTATTTAAAGCACTAGACCAGTGCAGAGCACATGGGGGCCCCTGTGTGCTTCTGTTATTTGGAAAAGCCCTGTTGGGTAATTTTCTGTCCCACCTATGTGGGTCATAACGTTTTTCTAAGTTTTTGTGCCAAACGTCCATAATATGTGACCTATTGACAGCTTTTACTTGAGAGAGTTGGAGCTCCGTCTGTATTAACCATTTAAAAGTCCTAACTGAAACTATAAGAGCGCTTCAAAGTTTTCTGGGCAAAGCCACGTCCTGAAGTCGTAGCCATTTTAATTAGTTTCATCTTCTCTGCCCAACGATCCAGAAATCTCTAGTTGCGCCTGGACAGCCTCCTGCTCCTGGTCACAGATTTGACTTCACCTGCTACTATTTACGTTTTATGAATCATGCCTTCTCTACTTGAACTCCTGAAACCTTTGAAACAAAATGAATCATTCCCAAGATACAACTGCTCCAGCTTATAAAAGGTGTTGGAAGAGACTTGTTTTTCCTTTTTCTGTGAACTTTCTGTTGTTGCTGCCCCCACTTTGCAGCCATCTGCATCAAGAAAATGTCAGCCATTCCCCCAGTGAAGAGAGAAGGAGATTCTCAGAATCAAGAAACCCGACGTTCAGTAAGCAAACATTCCCTCCTCCCGAGGCGGCAGAGTGCGCCATGGCCCCCTCTCCCCGGGGAAAGATTTGGAGGCTTGGCTGCCGTCTGTCCCCCCACACTGACTGCAGTGGGAGTGCCCGGCAGGACTGTCAATGAGAAAACAACCAGGGCAGGAAGTCCCCGTAACCCAGCGAGGCGGCTGCTCAGTGGAGTTGCATGCTCTTAGTAATAAGCTCTTTCCTTGAATATTGCTTTTGTTTTTAAAGATTGTACAGTTGAACTCAAGCTTTTGTCTCGGAATACCTCAAATAGAAATGTGAAAAAAATGAAAAGAACTCCTCCTTTTCTTTGCCTCATCAGAAATTAAGAAAACTCAAGAATTCCGCAGGGCTCTGGCTCCCTCACGTTTGATTTCAGATGTGGCGTGTTACTAGAAACATCTAAAATCAGAGACGCGTCCTTGTTCTCTCTCAAATTTGGCAACTTAAAAATCTCATCTTCAAACGTACTTTTCCCAACTTAATTTCCCCATACTTTATGCTTGGTAGCCCTTCCATGCATCTATTTTTGGCAGAATCGTGGAGAGTCTACACACACATATTTGCCAGAACAATTTTTTTTTTTATTTGAAGACCCAGGTTTCTGCCATATTAAAGCAAGGGATCATTGGATCAAAATGGAACGAAACATTTCATTTGGCATCAGTCAACCTGTTCAGCAGAGGCCAGGAATGTTTTCCTCTGATATCAAGGCTTTTACAAGACCACAGAGCACAAGCAAACAAACAAAAACAGGGCCCAAGGGTATCCTGTAGTCCTGTAACCGAAATTAGCATCATTTATGACCTGGAAACCAGGTAGACAGAACCAACCCATCCATTTCCCTTTCTCTGAAACCCACCGCTTGGTATTCCCTACCTCCCACCATCCTTCCTGATAATGGATGCCATCTGCTGTTCTTGAAATGTTTATGCAGATGTGGTATCTTCCATGTTAGCCCCCAAGTTACTCTAGGAAGAACCATGCAATGTCTTTCTATCCAGTTTTAGGCTTTGATCTTCAGGAAATACTGAGTGAATTTAGATCTTTTCGCATCCTTTCAATTTGATCAACCCCCATAAGGCACCCTAACAGCAAAACTGTGGGAGAAATTAGCCTTATTTTCTTATTAGTCTTATTTTCTTTAATCCTAAATCCTTGATGGTTGGTAGCCAACATGGTTCAAGACTAATAGGTACACTGGATGGTTCTTTGGAGCCCTGTGATGTTACTAGAATGTTTTAACTTTAAGAGCTTGATGTCCTAATGTTAACAGCTTGGGTAGTAATGTAAATTGCTAAAAAGACATCCCTTTGGAATAACAGGTAAATGTCAACCAATCAACTTACAACATCTCTGGATAATTGGCATCTGCCCTGTCTAATTATTCCCATGAAAGGTGAATTATCTTTCTTAGATTTCTGAACTGAGGCCTCAAGTAACAATTTTTAGCCACTGGCTGGTCAATGACACAGGTATGTAAAACATACTGAGCTGTATTTCAGGGAGGCAATAAAAGGCATTATGTATTTTTAAACTTTTTTTTATTAAAAAGTCCCTTTCTCAAGAAGACACCAATATGATCCTTCAGTTTAGACATCCTAGCTGTGGTGCATTTTACATCAAATTAGACATCTATAATATATAAGCTTTTAGGAAATAATTAGAATTCACCTGTAGATTTTTTTGTAATCAGAATTTTTAAAATTACAGTATATAATTACAATGTACTATAAGAAACTGTCAAGTAGGTAACCTTGTACACCGAAATGTTTTTGCTGTAAACAAGTCTATCCTTTAATGGAATATTTGTCGGTACATGTATTCAAAGAAGCTCTCTTAAGGCTTGTGCTCAGAAGTTAGGAAATAATTATATCTCCAAACATAATCTTTTCTAATCATCCCATTTTGTTTTACTTAAAAATAACCTGTGGGGTTTCTACGACAGGCACAATTATCTTTGATCTCACCTGTAAGGTACTATCTTTCCAGAAAATGATTTTGGGGGGAAAAACAAATAAATTCATAGGTCAACTTTTCTTTTTATTTCCCTAAAAATCCTCACTCTAATTACAAATACATACACTAGCAAGGAACTGTCTAAATTTAGCCCCTAGCTTTTTAAAGCAGATAAGCTGGAAAGCATTGAATTTCCAGTAGTATTTAACAACTCATCCATGCAGTTTTAATACATAGTGGTTTTCAGTGGTATGTAGACAAGGCTCAGTTCAATTCTGCACACTTTTACTGAGGACCTGAATTTGCTGAGGACTCTGCCAAGTTCGGGGCACACCGGGGTTCTGAAGATGATCAGGTTTTTGACTTACAAACCTTACTGTCTGCAGAGACAAAAAGTAAAGGAGAAATTCCAATGCAATCAAATAAGTTACGCCCAAATTGACCTGAGAACACAGAAGAGGCAGGGGTGGTGGTGTAGTTCTTAGAGGAGGCTTCTGCCTGGCAATGACTGGGTTGACCTTTAAAGGGAAGGATGTAGAAGGTGACAGAAGAATAGAGAACAAAGACTGTCAGCCTAGTGGTCTGGGGAAATAGTCTGGTGTTTCTACAACATAATCTCTTAGATTGGGTCAGGGTAGGGAATAAGGCCAACACACATTAAGTCCCAAGGGATCTATGTACCACAGGAAAGTAGGAATTTCGCTTTATTTTAAATAAGAGTTAGTCTCTAGCTGGGCCTTGGACTTTTTGGAAGGTACAGCCAAGGGGCCAATCTTAGGCTGAACCATTGAATGTTCCTTGAGAACCCTTTGTACTGCCTCCTCTAACTCCCAGAAGGCAACATGTAACATCCCCAGACTGTGCCCAAAAGCCTGGACCTTTCTTGCCATCATTCTGTTTAAGGAAAGATTATCAAACACCTGTCACATTCCACTTACTGCAGAGAGCAGTGATACATGATCAGACTCTGGCCTCAAAGAAGCCACGGTTAAGTATTTATCCTGGTCCTATCTCCTTGAGACCTTGAGGGCCCTCCCAGATGGCAACCTAAGCCGGGCAGCGTTGAGAAGACTTTCTGCTCAGTCCTCACACCCTTCCCAAGCTTTATACACACACAGTGTTGGTGGTCTTCCTAAAGACACCACCTCTGCCTTTGGTCTAAGTTTTTAAAAATGCAATTTTCAAATTGTTTATTAATGTTTTTGTTTGGCTTCTTGAGGAGATTTCAGAGTGTTTTAATACTTTTAAACAAATCTTCACATTGATTCATTTTACACTAAGGTATGATAGGAAAAGAGATGTTCAAAATATGTAAGCCTTGGGAAAAATGAAGAAGGCTGTTCTTGTAGGCTTTTTATATCAGCCGGACTGGGGCAAACAGCACTGGATGGGAGAACAGGGCATAGAGCTGGTTCGTGAGAATTGGCATCATCAGTAAACAATTACTGAGCGTCTGGTGGATGCAGGGATTTTAGGGAGTGGTGTCTGCCGTCATGGAGCTGGCTCCTTGGGGAGGTAGATCAGCACCAAGGCCGGAGCACAGGAGCCTGGGGAGAGAGCTTAGGGAGAGGTGAGAAGGCTGAGATGGCAGGAGGGCTTTGCATCTAAACAGTGAAGGGCAACAGCAAGCCTGAGAGACGTGGGGGGACTGACAGGAGACCATGTCACCCAGAGAATGGCCCCTAATCCTGTTGGCTGCAGTGGGAATCACTGGACCTTTCAGGAACCACCATGGCTTGTCAGCCTTCAGGATGGAGAAATTCTTGCTGTTTTGGCAAGAAAGGCTCCTGGCTCACAACGCCTTCTGTTCCCAGTGGGCAGCTCCCCAAGGAGAGGCTGTGGCCTGGAGCCTGAGTGGTAAAGGAGGTTACTGGAGCCTCCACGAATTGGAAACCTGATCTCTGGGCCCTGAGGGCCGCTCAGAACTCAACTCAGGTTTTTAAATTCACATTAGCCATGGTTAGGATGACCATATAATTTAATGTCTAAACTGGGAAACTTCTGAAAAGCAAGACAGGGCACCCTTGATAACTAACTGGTCACCAGCAATAGAGTTAAACAGGGGCTCTCCTGGTTTAGGACACAGCCTCCCTAGTTGCTGTTTGTTGTTTTACATTGAATTGTTCTTTTATTTCTTATTTTTATACTTATTTATTTCTTTATTTACTGTTGAGACAGAGTCTCACTCTTTTGCCCCATGTAGAGTGCTGGGGCATTGTCATAGCTCACAGCAACCTCAAACTCTTAGGCTCAAGCAATCCTCTTGCCTCAGCCTCCTGAGTAGCTGGAACTACAGGTACCTGCCACAATGCCAGGATAATTTTTCTATTTTTAGTAGAACAGGATTCTGCTCTTGCTCAGGCTGGTCTAGAACTCTTGAGTTCAGGCAATCTACCCTCTTCAGCCTCCCAAAGGGCTAAGGTTACAGAGTGAGCCATCGCTCCTGGCCTCAGCCCTCCTAGTTGTTAACCATGAGCACCTCCTAAGGTGTGGCCCTTGTGTGTGATGCCTCCAACTACCTGGGCATATTTCCATCAAATACAACTTAATTATTAGAAGAATCAGAGAGATTTAAAGAAATGATCAGTAAACTCTCAGAGAGGAAGTCAAATTTTACAACTAGAGATAACCCACAGTGATATTAATAAAATACTCCAAAATGTTATGGAATAATTAACCATTCTTAAGTAAATAAATTATAGCTGCAACTCATCCAGTGCACAACACTCGGAGCTACTCATGTGAGCAGCAGCTAGGCTCCAGCAGCACTTGCATGAGGTGTCTCCCAGTGGCTTCTGGCTTGGGACTCCCACACACACCTGCTCGTTTTCTTGGTCCTCTGAGTTTCCTCTAAAGACCTTTTTTGGATACTCCAGTTTCCATTAATCCAAATGATGGTTGCCTACCTCTTTTTGGTGCTTCTGAAAGTGTGTTTTTATGTTTTACACAGAACCTCTTTCAGTTGACCATGCAAAGGACTGTTATGAACTAGTCAACATACTGAGGGGGTCAACATAAGGACCTAGACCTACTGTGCTGATATACACATGTGTTTTACCTTTTGTACAGTTTTTATTAGAGAATATCATACAAAATCATATATAATTAAAGCACAGTAAAAGCAGACATACAGATCATACACAATCAATACATTTCCTGTTTGCTCATGGTGTAATCATTTTCTGAAAAGAGTTAGTCTTGGTCTATTTCTTATTTTTACTACAGACATTGAGTGGAGAAAGCACTTTGAACTCTAGCCACAACACTCAGCACACCTGGGCATTTTTTCCACAGCAAATGACTCCAACTGCATTATCAGATGCCTGACATCCTCTTCTTTTGAAGTCTCTGCAATTTCTATGTCATCTTTTCTTGCTTCTTCCACCTCATCAGCTGCTTCATGCACTTTTATGTTGGTCTGTACTTTGGTCAATATTGCTTAGAAAATTGCCTCTGGGGCAGATTCATTACAGGTCGCTACCTCATCATCCATTGCAACCAAACCCAGAACAAAACTCCTTCAAGTTCCGCTGTGGGAAATGGTTTTTCTGATGGGGCCACAACAGACAAGTGCTCTTGGGCTGTGATAAATCCAGCTTTCTTGAAACACCTTTGTATCATTTCTGGCTGAACTCTACTCCAAGCAGAGCAGATCCAGAGGACAGCATCCAGAGTGGTAACTGATGCAGGGATGAAGTATCTTCCACAGGCAGACCACAGGTTTGTGTCTAGTAACAGCCTGCTGCAAGAGCTGGGCTCTGTGGTGCATTTTAAATGTTTTGGTGATTGCTGCTTTAGTGAAGAGTTTGGAATTTTGAGGTCATGTTTGGAGGCAGAAATTTCAGTGTCACATTTGGGAGTTAATTCACTTGCAGGTGGCAAGGACCGTCATCGACTATCAGTAAAATAGACATTTCTTCTTCATTTTATTGTTGATACTGCTTATGCTCTCCTCTAATAGGGCACCAGTCCTCCATGTGCATTTGTTTGATGTCCAAGTGACAGGAAGGTCTTCATGCTTCAGGTTCTTGAATGCATGTGGCTTTGCCAATTTACAATCACCGAGGGTTTTAGTTTCTCTCCAGTTAATCTGCTGCAAAGCGGAACTGTGAAACAGTCTTTGGAAAGTTTTCCACTCTTATTGTTTGTCATCCTTCATGACAAGGCTCCTGTCAAGCATTTCCTTGAGAAGGAGTCCACACTTGTCAGCATTAAAGATGTCACTATCTTCAAAACCTCTGGAAGGTCTGGAAACTTTTTGATGAACTCTTCCACAACTTTGCCTGGAACGTCACTGGATTCACCACACAATACTTCTGGGAAATCTCGTGTTGCAGTTTCAATTTCTCCAGTCGACCACTTGAGGCTTAGAAATCTGTCACTCCAAACTCCTGTGAGAATTTTTTTAGCAACTTCTTAGGTCATCAGCCCAGAGATTCAGGCATTAACTTCCCCCGTCTGTTTGAACCAGCTTAATGTGGCTTCCTTGAGGCAAGTTTTCCCCCCTTTCCACTATAGGGCTCCACTTTTCTTACCATATCTCTCCAAGTACTTGTGTTTACATTTTTGAATATTGCTAATCTTTCTTTGGCTGCTGCTTTCCAGAAAATGTAGAAGATCAACTGTTTCCTTCAATATCAGCTCTTTAAGTTCCTTCCTTCAGGCCATCATGTCTCAGCTGCAAAAATTTTCAATAGTTGTACAATGTACCTACAATCCAGACCAGTCTTTCATGTTGAAGAAACCTTCTGCAACGCATAATAAAAAATAGGACGTGGGCAGCACCTGTGGCTCAAAGGAGTAAAGTGCTGGCCCCATATGCCAGAGGTGGCAGGTTCAAACCCAGCCCCGGCCAAAAACTGCAAAAATAAAAAGACATTAGGCCTAATCTATTGTCAGTAATAATAAAACATGGAAAAAGAACTTACACTAAAGAAAAAATAGCACATGTAAGGAGCAAAGCCCACACCTTCTACTCCTTGGTGAAGAATGGACTCAGCTAGTCAAGTCACAGAGGGTAAATGAATGTTGTGTATCACAGTCCAAGTGTCAAGATACAATTTAGAGAAGTGATCAGCATAGAGAGGTCAGTCTTCCATTGCGTGATCTGTCTTGTCTATGAAAATTAGGTCAACTTAAGGAGGTGGTCAGCTGTGGAGAGTCTACTGTATATATCATTAGCTTTAATTCAAGTCAAATAATCCCAAACACATTCTCCAAATATTTTAGCCATCTTCATCTGATGTGATAATCAATGAGCAGGCTGGAATTTAATATAATTTATGCAAATTATTAGGAAATGGCAATAAAATGTCTTCTCAAGATCAGCAAATTATGAATAAAATGTTTACATTGAGGGCAGAATTTAAGCATCAAAAAATTCAAACTTAGGAGCCAGTCATAGGAGGAGTCCTTTTCTCTAAAAATGACCTAGTGTGATAGAAAAACCCAGATTTTAGAATCTGACAGATGGAGTTTGACCTAGCTATGTGACTTTGAGAATGCTGCTAAACTTCTCTGAGCTCCTATTCCCTCATTTATAAAAGGGCATAATGATCCTCACTTTTCAGAGTTTTTTTTAAATTCAGAGATAATGCTCACAGACTTGGACACATTCTAAGTACTCAATATAGTATTGCCATTTTACTTATCATGGAGACCCAAAAAATTCTGGGGGAAAAGGGGCGATAGTCTTCACTCATTTATATCATAAACACCCTCGAAAAGTTCTTATAGAAAAATCTGACTTGAAGCACAAGCTTTAAATTTGTGACAGTGCTTCAATTCCAAAAGTTTATTCAGGTGACCTGATCAGAGGATTCATGAGCCATCTCTCCCGTGACAGGGGTTATCATAACCTCCCTCTTGTTTAGGAGTTGGATTCGTAATGTTACCCAGCTATACAAAAATAAGGACTATTTTTAAACTCACCGCGCCATGTCACTTCCTGCATGGTGGAACCCCTCCACAGACATGGCAGACACAATGAGGTCTGTTAGAGAAACGGAGGAATGAAAGGCACACATTGTTTCTCCAAGTCCATGGCAGCAACTGAATAATGGCGTTTTCTTATGTGTATGAACAGGTTTCCTTTCACAGTAAGTCTCTATATTTTCCTTGGACCCAGGACTTGTCAGCTAGGACACAGTAAAACCCAAGGACAAGACTCCATCAGCAATAACTCAACACTCATAGAAAGGATGGTTTTCAAAGACAATTAGGAAGCTGTTTGTAATTTGAGCTCCTAAAACCACTCAGGGAAGTTCACCGACTTTGAGAACAAGCTGAGTATCTGCCTTTGTGAGCAGGTTGCATAACGCTGTGGAAGGCCCTACCTGGGGAGTGAGCATTCGTGCTCCTTCAGGCTGGTCCTGTGTTTAGGATCTGCATGGTTTCCGTGAAAAAGGACCCCGGAGAGTGTTTGTATTATAGTTTGTAGCAATTGTACTCACAGAGTAGATATCTATGCATGCAAATGATTTCAGAACAGCCCTCTCATCTCCTAGAAAAAACCTCCCCTGATGGTTCAATCCCTCCAAACATCTGAGACATTCAAGGCCTTCCACTTGACAATAACTGATAAAGTTTATTATCACATATACTGACATAGTCATGGTCACTTATAATCTCAGCACTTTGGAAGGAAAAGGTAAGAGGCTCACTTTTGTACCCAGGACTTCAAGATCAGACTGGGCAACCCAGCAAGATCTTGTTTCTACAGAGTAAAATTTTGAAAAAAGTTATATAAATATTTAAAGTTAGCTCAGGCTTTTCACCAAGAGGATTTGTTTTTCGTAACTGCCCTAAGAATGATTATTATTTAAAAGTAGTATTGTAGATGATTGAGATGAGCTCTTTTCACAGAGAAGTAGGGAATTAATGATGGAGTTGAAGGGACACATAGGAAAGAATGAAAGTTTAAAATAAAGTGTGCACCCTTCAACTCATCAGTGGTGCTTCCGGGTCCTTCTGCTCCAGGGGGACTCACCCAGACAGAAAAGAATATGCATATAATGAGGCTCACTGTCCTAGAGTCTGGAATAACCAAAAACTGGAAACAAACCAAAAGTCAATTAAAAATACATTAAATGTGGGCTAGTACGGAACAGTTAAAAAGAACTAGGAACTGTCGCCTAGAGGCTACTGTGTAAACACGGCCAGAATCAATTGCAAAGCAGCACGTACGGCATAATCTCATTTGTGATTACGAGAAATGGGAGCCAGCACGCTAGATAGAATTTTTAGAAAGATGCTCTACAGTTACCTAAATCAGCCTAGAAGTTTGGAATTAAAGTGGGGAGACAAAGTTGTACTTTTCATCACGGATACTGATATATATTTTTGAAATTTTTACATATGGTAAAAACTTTACTTTGTAAAAAAAAATAAAAAACTAACTTTTAGGCTCGGCGCCTGTGGCTCAAGCGGCTAAGGTGCCAGCCACATACACATAAGGTGGTGGGTTCGAATTCCCAGCCCGGGCCCGCCAAAGAACAATGAT
>NW_003852561.1:1443640-1445496 GCF_000181295.1 Otolemur garnettii
GCAAGGAAAAAAGCCAAGATACTTACACCCAACTCTGTACGTGTCGTCTCATCTAATCTTTATGCCAACTCCACAGGTCTCACCTTTGTTTTGTGAACGAGAAGGGGAAGCCCCAAGAACTGGAGTCACTACCCACACAAGGTACATGAATGAAACTCAAGTTTTTGAGACCTCAGAATGGCCATGCATGCATGTGCATAGGCCACACTGAGATAATTGGGTATAAAGGTAATGAGAATAACCCCATGCAACAGCTACAATAAATATTCTAACTTAGAATTAGAACCTGCTGCGTAAAACTCGTCCCACTGGGTCCGTCCTGTGACTGTGTCTCTAACTCTAGCAAGGAACAGCTGCAGGATGGTGCCATTGTCCCCATTATTAGTTTTGCAAGTATGCTCACAGAGTTGTTGCATGGGGAAAAAATTTAGAAGCAAATAAAAATGGAGCAGATCCAAAGAACCAAGGTGGAGAAGGAGGATGAAGGAGGCGGCAGTGAGCACTAGCTTCGCCACGTTCCCAAACTCTGTTGTTCCACTCAGGATTCTAACAAGGAAGCCGTTTCTTTTTTCTTTCGAGGCAACGTGGGTAAAATAGAAAATTAATTTCATGTGGCCTTTGTGTTACCTTCAAAATGAAATTAAAGTGAGTCTTTCATAAAAAAATGTTTTGCCTTTTCAAGGTTAAGAAATAATGGAACAAGATCCTAAGAAATGATTCGTTTTCCTGTGATTTTTTTTCTTTTGTTCTTCCGCAGTTCAGAAAGCTTATTGACTTGTAAGTGACGCTTCATGCTAATATGCACAATATTTATACATCTATAAGTAATACCCACCTGCCCAGTGGCATTCCACACCAAAAAAATAGAATTTTATGTCTCATTAAGCAGTTTCCAAGGTGTCAGCAATCTCACGCAAAGTGTCAGTGTAATGACTGGTAGTAGCACTTACTAAATGGCACAGTGTTTGGAAAGCTTTAAACCACTGTGCTGGATACACCTGGACTCCCTGCTTAAACTAAACTCTCCCTCCCCATCTACATGGCTTCAGCAAATATCAGCAGCCTCCTAACAATGATTTCTTTCTAGGGAAGAGGGCCTGGAAAGTGGAATATGGGTCAGAGGCTCCAGCAGCCTTGCGACTGCCAGCAGAGACCCAGTGACGTAGCTAGCTGCAAACTTGCTGGACTCTGGACAAAACAAAACTGCAGGGCCCCTTACTGAAAAATAAAAGAGAGAAAAGATATGCTATTCAACATATTGAAGCAAAGTTTTTTCCTTTGTGCGTGTGTGTGGTCTCTGGAATTGCCACAGTGTTTTGTATTTGTTATTTAATGTCCTAAGAACAAAATTTAAAATTATTTGCATGAATCTTACCATTTATCTTTATATTGCATAATGCCAGTTTTAACAAAGAGCACTTACCTCGAACTCAGTGACCCTGAAATTACATAACTCACTTCTCAGAGCTCAGATCGGCACAGGCATCTCATGCTCAGCAGAACAGTGGACATGCTGCACAGATCTCACTAGTTGTTTTTGTTTTACTTTTTATTTCTTTCTTTTTTTTGGATGGGCAGTTTATTTTTTCATAAGCTTTGAATTCAGAAATAAGAGCCACAACAAGTTGGTTGTTTAGAAAAAGGAGGGTGATCACAAAGGAAAACAGTACAAAACTTTAAAAATCAGACTGCCCGTGGCTTTACTTTTTCATATGAGCACGTTCTTCTGATCCCTTCAGCCTCCTGGGCAAGGAAGGTGACTGAAAGACAAGGAGTTCTGGGTTGCCCAGTATGTCTCTATCTCTCTCCCTCTTTTTTCCTTCTTTCTTTTCTTTTCTTTTTTTTTTTTTTTTTTT
>NW_003852561.1:1445560-1468961 GCF_000181295.1 Otolemur garnettii
GATTTCTTGGTCTTTTGTGGATCTGTCTCTGCATTAGAAATGAGTTCTGAACCCAATTTGCTTCTCACTGAATTCCCTCATACGGTGCGTCCATGGGAATTCTGTGCCTCACATCCAGTGGGGCATCCTAGGTTCTACATGCAGATGGGGGGCAAGCAGCTTCACAGGGAGTATGTTTCTCCTCTGTGTAAGCCCCTGCTCCACTGCCCTGAGCTTACCTTACAAAACACAAGTTCAAAGATAAAATGAGCAAGAATTTAAAAACAGTGAGAGGAGGGCAGCAGGCCCTTCAGAATGGGGGCCTCTTTGCCCAGTTCAGGGGCCCATAAACCTGGCTCTACATGTGGTTCCTCAAAGGCAAGACTGTGTCCTTCCTGATGGCAGAACAACGTCCAGGGTGATAGCCCTGACAAGGGAGGAGGCAGGTGATGAGAGAAGGGAAATGTCCCGATCCAGGAAGAACTGGGTAGCAACACACACAAAGATCATTCTAATTTACACCCAGACTGGTCAAATTAAGATGCTCAAGTTGGTCAATACTTGGTCGGGGCATTCGAAATGCTTTACAGTCCTTTACAAAATTATAGTTTATTGTCAATGCTATTTCTAGCCACTCTATGTTTAAATATTTTTGTCAAATATAGGAAAATGTTCAAATGTACTGTAACATCATCAGTGGCAACAATTCCCATCCACCCCTGGGATAATAGTTGCCTTGTACTAAAATCTCAATTATGTAAGACCCTCCCCATAAAAATCCCAGATAGAGAAACTGGAAATGTTTTAACATGATCTTAAATACTCCATCAATTATTCTCTGCATATATCTTCACGCTGCAAGTTTATTGCCTTTTCAATTTTCAGTAAAAGTCTATTTCCCATTCATTGGGTATTGTTGCACACATGAAGTTTATTTTAAATGCTTCTTAAGAGTTACTATATTAGAGGGACTTCACCTAAGAAAGCACAGTGAGAAAGCCGGACTTTACCCCACCGTGGGAACTCACAAAGGCATATCAGAGGAGGTAGTACTATAGATCTGATAGCTCTTGCAAAATGATATCAAAACAATATATTATGATTCAACATAAATAGGACCAAAATAAAAAAAGCCAGGAATCAATCCTCCGAAGACCCCCCACAGCCTTTGTCCTTGTGTACTTAATTTCTCCACCCACAATGCAACAGGTGTCAAACACTTGCTCTCTCTTGAGCGAGCACCTACTTGCCACCCCTGTTTCATTGCCCGAGCACCATAAGACAGTTCACACTAAAAGAAAAAGTTCAATCAGAATACATTACTAATATATCACAAGAGATTATAAGCTACAGATGTAAATGGCAAGTTAGTTCAATTAATAGGCTGCAAATAATATCCATTCAAATTAATTGGATAAAGGCCAAAGACCGAGCCACAGTTCTTAAGATCTTTTCTCTTAGTAGAAGGGCTGTGCTGGGAGGAAGTTCTGATGTCTGGCAGAGAAAATTTCCTGTGATGTAAAATGTGTTTGTCTCCTGGCTTTTGGCGGCATAATGGTCTCTTTCATAGGGTGTCTCCAATTCTTTCAGCACATACAGGTGTCCCAAAAGTCACCGTCCATAGGAAAATGGGAAATTGAAGTTGAATGTTTCTTCATTTACAAAATATTCATTACAACATTTTACAAAGTATTTACAAAATATTCTCTGTGTGTTGGCCACGGCTTTCTAGACACACACACACACACAGTCTTCTCTCCCATTCACGGAGAACATGTTGCAAGGTATCTACGGTTACAATGGTTCGCTAATTTTCCCTGTGAATGAAATTTTTTTTTTTTTAATTTCAGGTTAATATGAGGATACAAAAAACCAGGTCACACAATTTAAATTTGTTAGGTAGAGGGATTGTAGTTGTGTCTCGCACCCCAAAGAGAACAGAGAGTTTGGAGCACCCTACAGTCTTTTCCAACATACCCAGCGTTCATTTGCCATTCTCAGCCAGGATCTGAGGGTTGATAATGGAAGAAAGGTGGGCACGGGCTGTCTGCGGTGAAACCTCGAGGTTAGAGCATGCGGCTCTTTCAGCTGTAACGTGCGGTCAGCACCACCCTGTATAGCATCCAAATGCTTGGTTTCTGTTGCTTTTGACCCCTTAACTAGATCAAACTCATAAGTGATATGTATAATTGCTGTGAGCTTAGATGCTTTACTACGTCCAGAATGATAATAAGGGATTAATTTCAGGAGCCCCCTGCCCACATCACTGAGCCACTTCTTAAGCTCAGAGCCACTTCCTGGTCATATGATCGTGAAAGGCAAGCAAAACTGGATCACGGTCCACACTTCCAAGTCCACATGAGGCTGTGAGGACTAAAGTGCTGCAGTGACCACAATCATGAATCTACAGAAGTCACTTCCAGCAACAAACTGTGGTACGCATTTCTACCTACCAGGAAAATTATGTCTTTCATAGCCTTTAAGTTTCACAGGTAATGAAAATAATTAGTAAGTGGACCCCTTTTTTGTAGCTCTAGCCAATTGACAACTTAACGATAGATTGTGATATAAAACTATCAATTGAGTGAATTCTGTACTTCACACGAGGATGGTAAGCTCAGTCAGCATTTTGCTAAGATTAGGGTAAAAGGTATATTTTAAAACCATCTTTCTGATGATCTATTTCAAAAAGAAAGTCCCAGTCTTTGCTAATTGTTTTCCTTGCTACAGGCTTTGGCTTTTCTTTATAACAGAGTTGGAAGAAAAGCTGCCCACTTACCCACTTCATTATCTACCATGATTTCCTATGAAACCCTTTGCAAGACATATGTGTCTTCCTAACTCCGGTCTCAGGAGACACTCTCTAAAAAACAGTTCCACAAAAACAACTTCCATGGTCAGATATGTGAGGGAAAGACAACAAATTATGTCCTTCTGTTGATAGTTACAATAGACATTAGCATAGTAAAGCCACTGAGAAGTCTCACAAGGAAGAAAGTTTGTGAAACGTAATTTTGCTTCACCCACAGACTCCCCAAACTACCCAACCACAAAACCCTGTTTTCAAATAACACCTATTAATATCCTGTGAAACAGCGTTCCATCGAACGTCCTTGGAAAGGATGTATTAGAGCCAGAAGCATCCAACACGGCCAAGTTATTTTCCAACTCTCAACTTTACTAAATAAATGCCATAGTTCAATGACATTCATTCAGTTATCTAAATATTAATTCATTTTAAAAGTACGCATTTTTAACATCTGCTATGTCATAGTAAGGTGCTAGTCCTTGAATACAAGTGCTGTGTGAATACAATATCTGCCCTTTAGAAGCCTCCGGTATTCTTGGAAAGAAAAGATACGTCTCCTTAAAGGGAAGTTGCACAGAAAGGCCACATGTGATTATGTAAAAGTTAGTGGCGCAGAAATAAGCACGATGAGAGTTGAGAAGGGGAGGGCAATTCAATGCACATTATCCACTTTTAGAGACAATGGCAAAATACATACACACCCTTTGTTCCCTTCTGCCTGTCATTTTTTCTTCCTTTCCCAGAGACACTCAGAATACAAAATGTGTTGTTTGTTCTGTGCCCACAGCTTTGGCAGGTTGGGATCCCTAGGCTGTTAAGCCAAAAGGCATTCAACATTAGAATTTATTGTCAAGACATCATAGATCCTAAAGCCAGGCCTAGGAGAAAACTCACACCCTCCCCTAAGCCACCACCTCCCTGGCCTGGCCCCCGTGCTCCTCGGCTTCCCTGGCTCCCTGACTTACAGTTCCCTAGGAGGCAGAGTCATTCTTTTCAAATGTTAATTTGACCGGGTCTTTTTTCCAGTGGCTTCTCTGCCACAATTAAATTAAAATCTCAATTCTTTACTACCAGCTACAGCACGGTGTAGGGATCTAGCCCCTGGTTACCTCTCCCCCCACCTCCCACCCCTCTCCCACCTCACAGAGCCCCAGCCCCTCAGGTCCCTCCCTCCAGGGCCGTCTACTGCTGCTGCCTTCTCCCCCAGGCAGTGCCCCTCACTTACTCAGGCCTCTGCTCCCGTGGAAAAGCCGTCCCTGGGCCCCTCACCTAAAATAGCTACCTGAGTCCCCAGCTCTCCTCCGTGTCCTCCTCCATTCCCCTGGCCCTCCTGGCTTTTCTTCAACAGGCTTACTACTATGTTTTAAAATATTTACTCGTTGACCTCGGTTCTCATTTTAAGCTGAGTTTCTTTTATTTTACTATTTCACAATGCAACTGGGGTTACACGCATTTGGTTGCACATCTTAAGCCAAAGTGATCCGTGTGTCCTTTACCTGGAACGTGTACACTATACCCATCAGGTGTGAATTAACCCAGCCCTCCTTCCCCGTCCCACTTACTCCATTCCCGTTGACTTTTACTTTCATGTGTGTACATAGGTGTTGAGCAGCTAGTTCCAGTTTAGAACTGAGTACATGTGGTGTTTGTTTTTCCATTCTTGTGATACTTCACTTAGAAGAATGGTCTCTAGTTCCATCCAAGTTGCCTCAAAAAATCCTAGAGCACCATTGTTTTAATGGCTGAGTAGTCCTCCAGGGCATCCGTACACCACACTTTATTAATCCTCTCGTGTATTGATAGCCACTCGGGTTGTTTGCACATCTTTGCAATTGTGAATTGTGCTGCTATAAACATTTGAATGCAGATATCTTTATGATAAAATGTCTTTTTTTCTTTGGGTAAATACTTAGTACTGGGATTGCTGGATCAAACGGCAGTTCTGCTTTTGGCTCTTTAAGGCTCTCCCATACCACTTTCCACAGAGTCTCTGCGCAGTCAACGACTAATCAACCAAGTAAATAGACAACCCGTTCTTCTGTTTGGTTGGGCACTACAGTCTGTACTGTCTGCATGCTTTAGGCATAACGAAAATGTTTGCTGAATGAATAAGTCAATCAATAAATGATTGAATGCATAAATGAACAGTAGAAACGTAAATGTGTAGCAAAACAGGGTGTCAAAGAGTGTCCTGACAAATTATGACAATATGTCTTCTTATAAAAATCCAGCGGTAAACTAACTGTGGTGGTGGCACAGGAATTTCAAGAGCCAGTTGCTTATAGCTAAATGGCTCTGCATAATTTATCCAACTTCTATGTGTCTCAGTTCTCTTAACTATAAAGAGGAATAATAATAATAACTACCTTGCAGAACTATTGTAAGGATTAAGTGAGAGAAAGTATATGAAGGCCATAGGTCAAGTGCCTTCGAAAGGTGGAGGTGGTGGTGCCCCGATACAAGACAGGAGGGAGATGTCCAGGCCAGGTTTATTGAAAGGGGAGGGTGACCCACCTGGGCAGTGCAAAGGCTGTGTCTGTGGGGGTGGAAGATGGGGGTGGGAGGGAAGGGTGGGGGAGCATTTAGAAACCTCTTTTCTCTAAGGTCATGGGGGTGGGCAAATATCACAGCTTGCCAGAAGGTTAGGGTCCTTTGGCAGAACTTTAGGGGTGGGGCTAACCAGATCCTTTGAGTCTTTATCTTAAGAAGAGGGGAAAGTGTTCATAGGTGGCTGCATTAGACACCCCAACACCTTCCACAATGGGTGGTAATTGTTATTAATTCCCTGAAGCCTCTTCTTTATAGAATTTCCTTAAATAGAAAGGTAACTTTTATTAGTTCAAAGAGAAGGCATTTGGCCTGCTAATATAAAAGGAAAATAATCAGCTACTCATACAACATTTCTCAAATACCATACAAAGAAAGTTTTTAGATTATTATCTTAAACTATCTAGACAAAAAAAAAAAAAAATCCTAAAACCCTCAGCATTCCGTGGATACATGGAACCTCACCTTTCCACTAATATTTTTGACTTTTAGGGAACTTTCTAGCTGAATGGGAGAAAGCTACATGAAGCGTTTAAAAAGAAACTTTGATTTTGAAGTAAATTAAGATTCCAAAGAAGTTAATACAATAATAGTATAGTTCTTAGGGGGTTGTTCTGAGAATTAAGGGGTAATATGCTTTAAACATGTAAAACAGTTCCTGACCCCTAGTATTACATAACTCTTGGTCATTCTCACTATTATCAACATAGGAGGACAATCTGTTTTACTTATCTTAAATAAAAAGAATTTATTAATTCAATTTAAAAAATAGTATAGTTTCCATATAACCTTCTTGCAGTTTCCACCAATGACAGCGTATATAACCAGAGTAGAGTATCAAAACCAGGAAATTAGCACTGCTGCCATTCTATTAACTCAGATACAAAACTTATTTGAATTTATATGAAGGATATTTTTTAATCTTTGAATTAGGAGCTAATTGGTATCATATCTTGGCTTCATTAATCAGGCAAATGAGACACACTTAACATATTAGTGTATAAAAACCACAATTTATATAATTCTTTCCATTTTCCAAGAATTCTAGAATTTAAAAAGCTATTAGTCCCAACCCACCTAGAGATCTGGTCTACTCATTCTATAAAGCAATACACAAAGGCCTTCCCCCTTTCAAAGGGATATAGACAAGAGAATCCCTGATTTTAATCTCTAAGGTCAAAGTTCTTTGTTCCCTGAAAAACTAAGTCCTCCTTTTCCTGGTTATTGCTGGGCATCGGTGTTGAAGGGGAGATAAAGCTGGGGGAGGCCCAGAGTTCAAGAAGCATTTCAATTCAGGCTAGGCGAGGATTAGGGCAGAGGTGTAGAAGAGAATCAAATCTGGGCAGCAGGAAGCCATCCCTCACACCCTGGGGGCCTGCAGGTCCTGGGGAGGTGCTTGCTCTGCCTCTGCGGATGCGGATGCCACATGCAGCCAGGCTGGTCACGCACAAGACAACACCCACCACCTGCCCCTCACCCAAACTGCATTCTCCTTGCCCCACAGACTCCCTTCCACCATTCCTTCCAGCTCTGAATGTGACAAATTAGCATCAAGTAAAATTAGTAAATATGATATTAAAAAGAGATGCACAAACGTTATTTGAAGGAAAAAAAAAATCTAAAAGCACAAACACAAAATCAGCTAAAGGTGAGTCACCCACACTTTGTTTTGTTCACTAAATGGTTTCTGCTTTTCTGTTTTGTGGAACCCCAGCATACAGGGTGGTCCTCATAAAATGCGGCTTTAAATGGACCAGGTTGGACATGACCCCTGCTTCCTTAGTGTCTTGGGACTAAACACATAACTTTTGGTTTCGAGGTTAACCTGGTTTAATTTGTAGTTCTCTATAAGATTTTTTCCAAAATATGATAATCTTGTTCCAGAGAAGAAAACAGACTGAATATGGTAAAATTATGTTAAAGACTTTCCTTTGTCTTCAGTTTATGTCATAATAAAAGTGCACAGAATTTGCCATCAGCAGACATGAGTTTGAATCCAAGCTTAATAATTTACTGAATCGGTTAAACTTGGGCATACCTTACCCTCAGTTTCCTCATCCATCCAATAACAACATGGTAATAATACCGTCTGCTGGGGTTCCTTTGGCAAATCCAATGAGGTCACAAATGTGAAAATCCTTTACAAATAAAAGACCTTTACAGGTGTGTTATCATGCTGTGTCACCTGGAAGAAAAATATTGCCAAAAATCCCATTTACATCCATTAGAACATTTTAATAGAGAACTTTGAGTGCCATCCTAATGAATTGATAGATGAGCTTTTTAATTTTTTTCCTTTCTTTTTTCTTTTTTGTTAAACTGGGGAGTGAAAACATTGTGTAGTGAAGAGATAGAAGCTCTTCTTCTTCATAAAGACCTCTTCTTCATGAAGTTTTTCTTCACAAAGTTCGTGAAATCTGTAAGGTTATCCTTCTTCTCCTCATGAATATTCCCCACAAATCTGTCCGAGCCTTGCCACGGTGGAAAATCTAAAGCGAGTCTGCAAGTGAGTTTTCCTGAGTCTTCATGGTAATGAGAGAAATAACCACAACTTGGTGAGCTAAATTAATTAAATTTACATGACTGTCATTTATCCTGAGATTATGTCCTTCCTACATTATTTAGTGTAAAAATCCCCTTTCTCCTCTGAGATGATGGTGATAGTGGATGGCAACTGTTTTGTTTGTTTTCAATGTCCTTACTCTGCAAAATAAGAAGTTGGCTACCCGATGTCAGGTCCCAATTATTTTTTGAAATTGGACTGGCCCGCGACACGCCAGTCGCTGGGAGCCCTGGGCCTGGAAGGTTAATTGGAGATGGCAGGGATGGCGGCGGGGAAGCGAGTTCAGCTGCCTGTGTTTCGCCCCCGTCCCCAGGGCCCGGGGGCCCACTGCCCCACATCCGGGCTGTCGCCAGGCCCTGGCTGTGTCTCTGCGTCCCAGCCCCCCTGGCTCCTCATCCCAGTGCGCTTCACTCTCCCAGCCTCTCCTGGCTGGCGTCATCCTTCTAGACACAGCTCCCTAAGTTTGCCATGTGCAGTGACCCCGTGTTGACACCGAGCCATGATACAAACTATGGGGCTGTAATGAATCTCTAATTACCCATCGTGCCCGGGTCAGTCGTCAGCCTGCCGCCCAGCTACCTGCCTCACCAACCTGGTGGTCACCAAGCCTCAGACTGCAGCCACACTCTGCCTGGAAGCTGGGGCCCCCACATGTCAGCCAAATGCGGTGGCTCCCAGGCTCCTGGGAATGACGGGATGATTTGTTCCCTTGTTATGAACTGAAGGGCGTTTGCACATGAATCTCCTGTAACTGCCCTTGAATAGGGTGGGGGGGGAGGGGGGACATGTTAAGCATTTTTAACCTCATGTGATAATTCTGAAATCCCACATCTCATCTTAAATCTAAAGGGAGACAGGATAACTTGTCCAGATTTAACAAAATGTCAAGCAGCAGGTCTTCATTTTCCAGCAGAAAATGTCGTATCTCTGCAATGTACTCGATACTAATAGGAAACAAATGGATGAACAGCTACACGCCCACGAGTGAGAAAAACACAATTAAACTCCAGTGGGGGGAGGGGAGGAGGGAAAGAGATTGGTGTGCTCTCACCTAATGGGCACAGTGTGAGGGTGAAGGGCCCAGCTACACCTGGACTTTACCTAGTCAATGCAAACAGTGCAACTGGATCATTTGTACCCTCATACTAATCTGAAAGTTTTTTTAAGTTATAATAACAACAACAAAACAAAGTCCTATCTTACCAGTGTGAAAAATAGCTTCAGAAGAATGACAATCACAATAGCTCTCCCATGTGCTGGGAATTATACTACAGATGCGTATATATTATATCTATTCTTGACTAAACAAAAACACAAGCAAACAGTAAAGGTATTTGCTAGATAAGGAAGCCGAGGCTTGGAGCGGTTATGTAACCCGTCCCAACTCACACACCTGGATAGCAACAATTTATCTTCTTTCAAAGCATGTGCTTTCTGGGAGCACTTAGCACTTGGACCTGGAGAGACATCACTTGTCTCAAGGGAAGATGGACTTTTAATGTGCTATCAGATTCCAGGTGAAGAATTACTCCTACTTTCCCCAAAATAACTCATATACTTTCCTTTTTAAAAGAGTAAGTGAAGTAGTCAGCATGAAAATTTTGATTTAAGAAAAGTTAGTAAAACACTTAAGACAATGCCTGACTAACTCAAAAAAAGAAATCTCAATTCAAATATCCCTAGCACAAACAATAACTATTCCTTTCAACACTCAAATGTCCCTTTGCATGTGGCAGGTGCTGAGGAAATAGAAGTGATTAAGACATTCTCCGCTTTCAGGGAACTCAGAGAACACAATTGATGTTGTTCATATTTCCCACTTAATGTAGTATTAAAAGTTACATTTATAAAGTACTATATTTGAACTTTTTAGAACAAATTACTGATATTTCTCTGGCTTTTTCAAAGCCAAGGCTTATCATAGCATGAACAGTATCACACTGTTCAATTTGTGTGGGTGGAGAATGCTTAGGGCCACTTGATACCCAGATTATTCCCAAGCAATGTGAAAAGATTTTTCAAGAAATAAATGTTTGTATTCAGAAGCTGTGTTTTAAAACAGAAGTGAATGAGCCATAGGAAATGGTCACTCAACTGTGTTTCTGAAGCTAATCTGTTTCCCAGCTTCAGGAGATGTTTTTAGTCCAGACACTCATTGTAGGCCAATTAATTCCTCGAGTTTGAAAGTAATTTGTAGCATTTGTTGTGCAACAAAGCATTGTGGTTAAGACAGTCATACTCTGTTCTTGAGACTTACAGCCTTTTCCTGCCACCTAGAACAGATAACAGAAAGTAACTATTTGGAGGAAGCAGTTTTGTAGTTAAAATCCATAATTTCTAAAGCTAGAACCTCTGAATTATGCCATCTCTCACCTCACTGATAAACTAATGGAAGGTTTTAGCTAACAGGGAATTTGAAAATTAGCTAATGCCCTCATTATATAGATCAGGCGTCCTCAAACTACGGCCCACAAGCCACATGCGGCCTACCTAGGGCTTTTATCCGGCCCGCCCGGTGTTTTTGCTTCCACTGCCTGTTCTGCTTAGCAGTTGACTCATCCCAGGGCCTGCAGTCCGGCCCTCCAATGGTTTAAGGGACAGTGAACTGGCCCCCTGTTTAAAAAGTTTGAGGACCCCTGAAGATGAACAAACTTGCGAAGAGAGATGAAGAGACTTCAAAGACACATTGAAAAATTCTGCATATAGAATGCTAAGGGAGTATAAATACATTCTAACAGGGGTGAGAAGTTCACATTACTCCAGCTTTCAACCTTTGCTCTTGCTATGTTATTTCTTGTATGTCCCTGTAAAGTTCATGACAGTCTCATCATTTCTCTAAAAAAAGTTCACTTCCCAAGAAGTCTGTTAACATTTCAGAAGTATGAGTGCAAGCAAGCAAAAGATAATTTAGGACATGCCTGGATGGACTGAATATAATCCACGTAGGTTGGACTGAATATAATATGGGGTACCTAAGACTTTTTGAACAGTACAATTAACAGTAACAGCTACGACTCACTGCATGCCTCTGTATGTCTGGTATTATGTATAGAGTTCATTCTTTCACCAGCCAAAATGTATCATGAATCCCGTTTTACAAATAAAGAACAAGTAGAGTGCTGTAAGTGGCACAGACTGTAAGTCAAATCAACCCCAAAGGAGAGTGTTGCCTTGCTCCATTTTTAAAGCATGATAAAATGGTTGTATCATAAATTTAAAGCTCGGAAGAAATTAGTACAAAACATCCTAATTACTCTGTGCCTGCAAGAATTTTCTCTCTGAATCATGGTCTCCTCTTTTGGTAGTCCCTGGGTTACAAATAAGATAGGTTCCCTAGGTTTGTTCTTGAGTTGAATTTGTACATGACAAATTGTATGTAATAGGTACATTTACCTATTACCTGTAAAAGCGTCTGTTCATAACTGTGAGTTGGGTTCATAAGTCAAATGGCTGTTATTTGGGGACTGCCTGAATTTCACTGCAGCCACCAAGTCACCAAAGTTATTCTTCTTTGGCTCAAGAAGAATGAAAGACTAAAGTTACCCTCAGCCTGAAAGGAATGAGGAGTAAGCATTAAGTATGGTGTCTTTCCAGGCAAGAATTTGTCTTTAGAAATACTCCCTTACCTATTATTATTATGTTTTTACGTGACAGGTGGAATTGAACTTCAGAAAATACCTACTAAAACACACATACAGCACAGGGAGTTAAAGAGAATTGACTGCCCCATTTTTAGTCCCTCTGGCACTCACCCAGAACAGAAAAAAGAGACCATGGGCTTTCCTATTCCTCTGCTAGGAAACAATTCATGCAACTGCACCATCAGAGAGTCAGGGAAATACCTGTCTAGAACAGTGATTTTCACCTGGTGTACCATGACAGGATCTTAGGTGTGCCATGAAAATGTTTAAAGACTCTTAATTAAATTATTTTCAAAAGAAATTTAAAGCACAGTAAGTATATTCTTTTTATACTCTTTTGTTTGTTTGTTTTGATCAACATAATTTAAGTGTGCTATGGAAATTTAACTATAGTTTCAAATGTAACATGAGATTAAAAAGGTGGAAAAACACTGGTCTGCAACAAGGCAGCAGATAGCAACTAATCAAGAAAATAAACATGAGTGAATTTTTTCCCACCAAATAGTTGTGTGCAAAGTTTTATAGGACTTCTACGGACTCTTCACAGTCCAGTATTTTGAACTCAGGCTTAAATAACTTTTAAACAAGAAATTGATGTTTTCAGATGTAAAGGTTTTCAGATGTAAAGATTCTAAGAATAATACTCATAATGAAAATTTACATACTGTTTGCACACTTAAGAGCCTCCCTGAACAATACAGTGGTGTGTTGTGGGCTCTAGGACCAGACAGCCCAGCTCTCTCACTTCCAACTACGTGAACCTGGTATATTTCTGACTCTCTTGGTGCTGTCTCAGCTTCTGTATAATTGACATAAAAATAATACCTATTTTGTAGAGTTATTATGAGGACTAAGTGAATTGATTTATGTAAAAATGTTGGAAAAGTGCATGATACATGGTGAGTCCACAATAAATGCTCATTGTTTTGTTTTAAACAATCCTTCAATAAAGCTAATATGTAATGAAGCCATGCTTTGAACATAAGGAAAAGAAGACATTTTGCCTTGAATGTTTACTTTTAAAAACATGTCCTTTTACTGTCTTCTGTTTCCTGGTGTTAGTCTGATGTGAACATGAAACCCACTCTCATAGCTCGGAGACCTTCATTGCATTGGTGACTCTTTTGTTAACTGCAATATTCAGGAGCTGAGTCATCAGCTGGGATCATCTTGATGAGATCTCAGTGGAGCCATAAGTCACAGTCCAGTTGCAAAATTAGAAGGAACCAATCAAGATTTTGGTTAACCAGACTCTACTGATAAATGAATTGCCTGGAGATATACTTTTAATGTCTTCTTGGGACTACTACCATATGCTTTTTTTCTGTTTGTTGGTCTTAAAATCAAATTGGACCCAGTCAACTTTGAAATGTCCTTTCAGAAGATTTTGAAATAATTTTTAAAGGTCTGATTCATCATGCCATAAATGTTAAATCGTATTTATCTTTGATGGACTTAGGAAATTGGAGGTTAATTATTGTTCATAAACTGAAACTGGCAACTTAAGGACTTAGAAATGCTCAGAATGTGATGTAAGATGTAGTGTCTATCCCAGAGACACTGGGATATAATCAACAAATCCTATTTTATTTAACTCCTTCCAGGGTGCTAAAAAGACTGTTCTTCTCAGCTCACTTGAATTTAAGTGGTTCTATACATCTAATGATAGACTATGAAATGTGTGCAGAAGTCACATCAGAGCTGAGGCACTGAAATGTTTCACGTAGTCCTCTCTCTATGGTTCTTTTGCTTTAACAACCCCCAAAGTCATGTTCTAAGGCATTGAAATTTATATCAGTGTGAGTCCCTAAGTGACTCCAGGAGCCCAGCTCTCCATTAACCTTCTTAGGATAGGTAATGTGAGCAAGAAATAACACATGAAGCATTCAAAGTTAATATATTACTACAACATGACTAAACCTAACATGACTAGTAGTACATACAACAAAAGCAGATATTGTAACCCAATTCTATTAGAGTCAAAAGAAGGGAAGTTCTAAAAACATGGACTAAGCCAGGGTCCTGGGGCCTCTACAATATGTGAATTCAAAATTAAAGGCCTCTATACAAAGATAGGGCTACACAAAAGTGACCCTTCTGTCAGTGAATTCATGAAATATATGTCCTGCAGATGCCCTTGCTCATTCACCAAGAATGAACACTGGTGCCCAGGCAATGATGGAGTCATCACAAATACATAGAAATCACAACCACATACATTTATGGCAGAACAAAGGCAAACAAACTACAAGGAGAATAGGAAAATATGTCTTGAAAAATGAGATCGGTGTCTTTTGGTAAGGGGAGAAGAGATCCCAAAAAATGAACATTCACAGGCTCTTATGAGCTATCTAAGCTATCTAGTTTGCCAGGCTTGTACCCCAGCAGGATTGGCTGTTGCCTCCCAACTTTGGGGTAACTGACATGTTGGGGCTACACAACAAACTTCTCAATATGTATGCATCCTCTCTTGGACCTTCCCAAAGACCACCCCCCCCCAGTCAAAATTAGCAATTTTAAATTATATGATAATGGGCCCAATGAACTCTGATCAGGGTAAGATCGCTCAGGGCTCACTGTGTGTTTGACTGGAAAATAGTCCCTGTCTATAACTTGGTTCCTATTCTCTGTCTTAGCCACATCCTTTGTCTTCTGTCCTATCAAAGAGAGAAGCTGGGTGCCAGGTGGTAAGTCTTCTCTGAGGCCCAGCCACTCTCACCCTCCCTGTCAAAGAGAGAAGGTGGGAGCTACCAGAACACATCTCCCTCATCCTCCAGTCAAAAAGAGAGAAGCTGAGGGCCCAAATGGCCTGTCTCCCCACTCAGGTACAGCATTCCTGGAAGGTGGGTGGGATATGTGTGCACTGGCACATTCAGAGCAGTGTGGGACACAAGCAGGTGGCACCCAAGTGAGACCAGCCCACCCAACAGTCCCACAGAAGGAGATGTTGATGATTCATACTATCTTGGCTCTGAGAAGAACGGAAAGCAAAAGTAAAATAGTGTTCTCTGGGGATTCACAGCCACCTCAGGCTGCTCAATTTTGCTGCCAACCTAAAACTGCTCTAAAAAATAAAGTGTATTTAAAAAAAATTTAAAAAATCAAAGAATCAATAGAGAAGAAAATTCGTTCTTTGAAAAAAGTAATAAAATTAACAATCCACTGGCAAAGCTGATCCTAACAAAGAAAAAATGGAATGAATAACAATACATATGAATAACATAGGAATAAAAAATATAACTAGAGATACAGCAGAGATTAGTGAGGATAAAAAATAAATTTGAACTAAAAAGATAAACTAGAGATTTGTCTATCTATCTATCTACATATCTATAGGGTGTCCATAAAGTTCATGTGCAATTTAAAATAGTTGATTATTTTGTATTATTTCTCTCTCTATATATAAATATGTACATATTTTATATATTATATTATTAATATACACATATATTATAATTATATAATGTATAATATATTATAATGTATAATGTACAATATATATAATATATATACCACCTGGCACCCAGCTTCTCTCTTTGATAGGACAGAAGACAAAGGGTATGGCTAAGAGGGAGAATAGGAACCATATAATATATGTATAATATATGTAATATATACATATATTATTTTATATATGGTATTTTTTTGTTAAGAATGCAAAAAGTTGGTCAGTCTCCCAAATATCTGGAACCTGAGCTTCTAAATAACCATGGGCAAAATAGAAACAAACAAAAAAATTTTTAGAAAATATTTTAAGCTGAATGATAATGAAAACATAAAATATCATAATTTGTGGGATGTAGCTAAAGCAATGCTTAGAGGAAACTTGTAACTAATATTAGGAAATAAAAAGATTTGAAAATCTGTGATCTAAGTTTTCACATTAAGCAACTAAAAAAGGAAAGATTAAACTTATATTAAAAAGAAGAGGGTGGCACCTGTGGCTTAGTGAGTAGGGTGCTAGCCCCATATACAGAGGGTGATGGGTTCAAACCCAGCCCAGGTCAAACTGCAACAAAAAATATCTGGGCATTGTGGTGGGCACCTATAGTCCCAGCTACTCAGGAGGCCGAGGCAGGAAAATCACCTAAGCCCAAAAACTGGAGGTTGCTGTGAGCTGTGACACCATGCCATTCTACCCAGGGTGACAAAGTGAAACTCTGTTTCTAAAAAAAAAAAAGAAAGAAAGAAAGATAAGAGTAAAAATTAATAAAGTGAACAAACAATAAAAATACCATCCAAGGTTGACTCTGCGAAGATTAACCAAATTGATACACTATACCAAGACTAAAAAAGAAAAAGAGAAAATGAAAAAAAATCCATCAATTCAGATCTTAGAGACATTAAAAGAACAACCAAGAAATGCTAAGAATAGTTTTATGCCAGTAAATTTAACAATTTAGATGAAATGTTATTTTGAGAAACACAAATTACCAAAACTGACACAAGAAGAAACAGAAAACCTGAATAGTCCTTTATATATTTAAAAAATTAAATTTATAATTAAAAATTTTTTTCATAAAGAAAACTCCAGACCCAGAGTTTATGCCTATGGAAGAAATAATACTAATTTCATGCAAACTACTTCAAAATATGGATGAGTCAATGGGTCCTAACTCATTTTACAATGGCAGCAAAACAATGATGACAAAACATGATGAGGACACACACACAAAATTTGCATGCAAATATCCCCCATGCACACAGAAGCAAAAAAACCTGAATAAAATATAATAATGGAATTCAAATCCAATTATATGTATAAGGTATATTAAAAAGGTAAATTAGCCTTTATTTGCATACAATGTGATCTTGTGTGTAAAAATTCAAATTAAAAAATATTACTACAACTAATAAGTGAATTTAGTAAGGTTGTAGGATAACAAACCAATATACTAAAAGCAATTCCAATTTTGTGCTCTAAAAATAATTTAGAAATAAAATTTTTAAGAATGTTATTTGCTATAGCAGCAGATTTTAATATATTTAAGAATAAATATAGCAAAATGTGTGGGACCTTTACACTGAAAACTTTGCTAAGAAAAATGGCCTAAATAATGGGGAAATACCATGATGAAGGATTTGAAGACCCAATACTGTGACATGGCAATAATACTCATAATCCTATAGCTTTGGATTATGTAATATTAAAAAGCCTAGAATATCTATGACAATAATAATAAAAATGGAACAATGAAATGGGTGGACTGTGATGCTGAGTAAGAGAGTGTGTTACTGACATAATGATAGACAAATATAGGGATCAATGGAACAGGAAAAAGTCCAAAAATAGACTCTAAGTGATTTTCATCCAAAAACATCAAGGCAATTGATTCATTAAGAAAGGGAAAGTCTCTTTAACAAATAGTGCTGGAACAACATGATATCATGATATGGGGAAGAAATGAACCTTGATCCTCAATCTCACATCATGAAAAAAAAATAATAGTAATAATAATTCAATGTGGGTCATAAATCTGAATGGAAAAGCTGAAATTATTAATCTGATAGAAGAGAATACATAAGAACATATCCTGCCAACCTTAAGGAAAGCAAAAGTTTTTTAGGACACAAAAAGCACTATCTCAAGAAATTTGATAAATTGCACATCACCAACATTAAATGAACATCAAATGATATGAGTAAGAAAATAAAAAGACAAGACACAAATTGGAAGAACATATTTGTCATTTATATTTCTAACAAAAGACTTGTATGTGTAAAATATAAAGACTGAAAAATCCAAAAGACTTTATGAGACATTTCATTAAAGAAGATATGAATGACAAATATGCACATGAACATATACTTAAAATCATTGATCATTAGAGATATGCAAATTAAAATTACAAGGACATATCACATACATACTTAAAAGGTTAAAATTTTAAAATATGACAATATCATATATTTGCAAAGAGTGCTGACTGCTGGTGAAATTTAAAATAATAAAACCACTTAGAAAAAGTATATGCCCATTTCTTACAAATTTGTCATTCACTTAACCTATGACCCAGTAATTCCACTCTCAGCTGTTACCCAAGACAAATGAAAACATATCCACAAACAGACTTGTACAAAAATGTTCACAGCAGCTCTATTTATAGTAGTTCAAAGTGGAAACTATGGAAATGTACATTAGTAGGATAATGGACAAATTGTAGAATACTCAGACAGTGGAATACTACTCAGCAATAAAAAGGAGCATACTATTAAAACACAAAGCAATATGGAGGAATCTCCAAAGAAATGTTCAAAAGACTCCATGCCCCGAAGAGTACATACTCTATAATTCCACTTATGTAAATTTTAAGAACAAACAAAACTAGTCTATGGTGATAGAATTCACAACAAAAAATATTTTTTTCAGAGATAGAGGGAAGGATTACCTAGAAAGTGGCATGGAAGAACTTTCTGTAGTGATTTTATATTTTTACTGTCATTGGTTACATAGGTGTATACATTTGTCAGAATTTCTCAAACTGTCTATACAGTTACTATTACTACATATAAAGTATACCACATTAAAAAAGTTAAAAATTTAAAAAGCAGACAAAAATAAGGAATTCCTAAAAAAGAAATCAGTGGTCAAAACTGACCCAACAATTAATGAAAACTTGAATGGTTCTAAAATGATGGGGAAAAAATTAATGGGCAGTTCAAAATCTTTCCCAAAGTAAATTACCAGCCTCCTTCAGAATAGAGAAAAATCGGGCCCGGAGATGAGTAAAATCTTGACAAAAACAGGTGAGAAAAGAACAATTTTAAACAGTTAAATTACAGAGTGAACTCACCTTTGGACTTCAGCATAAAAACCCTAAATGAAATGTTGTTAAGTTAAATCTAGCAGTTCTTAAATGGATATTATTTCATGGCTGTTTGGGTGCAATGTGAGTTAAACATAGGAAAATCTCATTATAATTCATTGCATAGCTGGTTAAAGAAAAATCCATGTGGCAATTTCAATAGATAGAAACAAATAACATCTTTCTTATCTTCCTAGAAATAAATGAAAAGTTACTCAGGTTTACTAATAATCAGGGAAATAAAAGTTTAAAAAATGAAAAATTATTTTATAAATATTTATTTGCCCAAAATTAAAAATAACAAAGTTGGCTAAAATGTGGATTGAAGGAAATGTATGCCCTGCTTATAGAATGTAAGTTGATACTTTCATTTCAGAAAACCCTTTGACATCACTTACAGAAATGGGCTCACTTTCTGACCCAGCAATTCCATTCCTAAGTATAGACTGGGAAATGAAAGAATTACTGTCACACTTGTACGTTTGTATATGGAGGTGGGCAGGAAGAGGTCAGTGTTTCAGCCATTGGGTGAAAAGAGACCTCCAAAGACAAAGATTGAGCATGCCTACGTAGGTTCTCTTATTGGAAGAGGAGGTCTTCCCTGTCAGATTTGAGAGTATCTGGTCCCTAGTTCAGAGTTACCTATAATTAGTTGACATAATTTGCAAGATCACTATTTATATTGTTTGTGCCTGATTCATTTAAACACTGTTAACATAAAACTCACTCCTTGTTCCAACTCTTTGTTCATCAAGCAATCTTCTATTTCCAACGCGGACCTGGCTGTAACAAGGGAATGTACCAGTCACCTAGATTTTGACCATTTCTGATTCCTGAAGGTAATTGCTAAAGAAGTCCCCAAACTGGCATCTGATGATAATTTGGGTCTTCATATGCTTTCAGTGTAGGCAGAGATTTTTATACCAGTCTGAATGATCTGGCTGTATTTCTCATTGACGTCCTAAAATAGGCACTCTGGGTGTACAGGAATCTTGTACGCCCCGGAATTAGTGTGAGTTCCTCCATCAAGACATGATCATCCAGCACTGATTGACAAGCACAATTTCTGGGTCTTCAGAAGGCCAGGTCTTCATGAGACTCCAGATCCAGCTGTTCTCATCTGGGGTTGACAGTACCATCTCACTTTCACCTTCCAACCCCTGTTGTTGATTCCTGCACTGATTATGTCAGTGTTCAACTAATAATGAAAATTAAAAGTTACAAGTTAGAACTAAAATATGTGAAGTGATTCTGAAACTCCGCCAATTTTGAAAAGTCAGCTACTCATACCTTATGTATATTCAAAAATGAATAGGAAAAACTGCCAAACGCAAGTAAGTGTGTACACGTAACCACCTGTGTTTCAAAGTCACTCTAATGAGATAGTTATCACATGATCTTTGAGAAAGTTTCAAACCTAGCAGAGGTAGGCAAATCACGACCAACACCAAACACTGCATGAGCTATCTCCCTCCCAGGTTTACCCAGTGGTGGATGGGTCAGGAGATGGTAAGTGCAACTGTACATAGCCGTACAAAACCAGCTGAACCTGTCAGGAGTTGAATATAAGCACGTTTCTCAGCATCACATTTAGCAACCCCTTTGGATGACTTTTTTCCCTCGTCTGACTTTCTGTCAGTGTATAATGCCCGCTCATTGCTGCCTCCATCCATTAATTCTGTTCGGCTCTCTTTCAATTTTTGGACAACATGCTTCTCAGGTGATTACAATATGAGTCAAGTAGAAAAAGAGAGTGTCAACAGTCCCAGTGAGGTCCTAAGGCTTGGCGGTGGGGCTCATGCAGGAACCTGGTGCTGTCACTGCATCAGTGAGCCCTGGAGCACACTGTTACTATCACAACCAGTCACTCCACACTGCCACCACAACGGGAGAGAAGAAGGCCTTCTCTTCGCAAATGACTGCAAGCAGCTTGATCCCTGTAACCCAGAAAAATGCCAGAATGTCACAGGTAGGAGTTGCCCTGGGACACGTGTCTCCTTTCCTCCCTCTGCACTGACGCCTCCCTCATCTAAACCTTCCTTCTCAAATAGGAAGATAGTTATAAATGAAACTGTGTGAGCAAAGGATTTAGCTAGCTCTAAGCCAGAAGGACAAACTAAAAGTACCATGGAGGTGAAGGAAAGGAGTAATTTTGGAGCGCTGCAGAAGAGAATGGGAAATCCAGCGGCAGAGGGTCAGTCCCTGGGAGCACCTCACGGTGCTTTTTGTGAATGAAAACTGATCATTGGCTTCAACTAGCGATCCTCAGCAGGGTTCATTTCTTGTCATCTTTATTTGCTTCTTCCATCCCTATCCATCTTCCTAACCCCCTGACAAGGACCTTTTCCCCTAAATCCACCTAAATCTATCTTTCCTTGTTGTCAGACTGACTCTTGAGTCATACCGATGTTGGAAAGAATCATCTAACACATCACCCAAATGTGTAGGGGAGTGCTATCGTTTATTGGGATGCTTTTTCTTAAGGATTTGGGTTTGAATAGAGGATAATATTCCAATTCAGAGAAATACGGCTTGATTGGTGAATGTTTGTTCCTCTTGATACCGCCTCAATTGCTACTTAGTCAGTCTAGAGCTCCAAGTCGTTTCCTCACGTGCTGGTGAGAAGAGCATGGGAACTGAGCTCATTCACAACTAATAACAGCCACAGCCACAGCTGCCAGCTATTTAGTGCCTACTCCACTTACCAGATGCTTTCTATAAGTTATTTCATTCAGTGATCACAAAATAATATTAAATACTGTTATTTCCATTTTACAGATAAGGAAACGGACATAAGTAATTCTAAGCAACATTAGAGCTAGTAAGGGCAGAGGGGGACTTTGAAAGTCCTAGAGCTTTCCATTATATCCCAGCATCTCAGGAAGCAAAGCTTTTAGCTCCAGTGAAATTCTAAAATTAAAACATTTATACTGGATTTCCAATGTAGCAATGGAAGGTAATTATGACACTCAAAGAGATGATTAGAGCATATCTACCTGCGTCATCCATCTGCCTCCAAAAAGTACTGTGATGATTCAAGAGCTTTTCCAAACACCTGGGCAGCCTTCTAAGAAGAACAAATATCAGAATAAATCTCTGCTTCTTTTAAAGAAATCATATTTCTAGACTTGAGCCACAAAATGGGAAACCTCTCCATTCATTCTGGAAGAAATAATACCAACATTTGTGACAAAAACGAAATAAAACTAACAACAAAATAAAAAACCAAGAAGGATCCTTCACCTAGAAATTAGGACACATGTTGTCAGGTAACATTTGGAGTTTTGGGCCAGGGTCAGGTTTGAATATACCACCTCTGGTATATGGGGCCCAGTGCCCTACTCCTTTGAGCCCAGGTGCCACCCCTTAAGTAACATTTGGGTCAAGAATATTATACCAAGAAGAAAAACCCAGACACTAAAATTGCATACTAAAATTCCCATACACAAAATTAAGAAGCCAAACTAATGCATGGTGATAAAAATTAGAATAGTGATTACCTCTGGATATTGACTCAGAATGGGCACAGAGAAACTTTCAGGTGGTTGATAATACTCTTAAGTCTTGATCGCAATGGTGGTTACCTAGTTGTATATGTATGCAAAAATTCATAAAGCTATACACTGAAAAATTGTGCATTTTAATGTATATAACATAAATTATTCCTCAATTTTAAATAAATCAATGAATATAATTCATCATGTGAAAAGATTTGAATAAAAATCACATTAATCCATAGTTACAGAAAAAATGGATCAAATTCATCATCTATTTATTGAGAAAAACAACCTACTAGAAAACTAGGAATAGTAGGAAACTTTTAAAAGTTTCCATCTGAAAAGGATGTTATAAAACAAAAGAAACACCCTACTGTAAACCTGATATTTAGCACTGCAGTATGAAAATTTTTCTTTAAGATCAGGAATAAGGCAGGCCTGCTCTCTATCCCTTCTTCTAGTCAATATAGTCCTAGAGGTCCTAGGCGTGGCAATAAAGCACTGTTCTCTATATCACTGTGCACCAAAAAAACTAAAATAATTTACAGATAAATTATTATCTTTAATAGGTAAATTTAGCAAGGTCTCAATACCCAACTGACTTACAAAAATCAATTGTATTTTTATATAAATAAAACTACTAGCAAACTAAATTTAAAACCGCATTGACAATGTCCTCAGAAACTTAAAATAAATCTAAAAGTGAAAGGCAAAACAAGCTTTTTGAATAAGACATAGGAGAATACCTTCATGATTGTCATATGTGTGGCTCTCTCAAACAGGACAAACAAGAACTAAGTGTAAAGGGAAAACTGGTCAATCAAACTACATAAAAATTAAGACCCTCTGCTCATTAAAAGACTCAGAAAGTCAGAAGGCAAAATACAGTGTAGGAAACCATATTTGCAGTATGTACATCTAACAAAGGTGCAGAACAGATAAAGAATTCCTATAAATCAAGAAAAAGACAATCCAGTGAGAAACAGGAATGAAAGACTTGAACAGGCATTTCACAAAAGATCATACCCAAATCGATAATGAAAAGTGAAAAGATACTCATTAGTTATCAGGGAAATGAAAACCTAAAACCACAAACAATACTTAAATTTAAGAAAATTGGTAATACCAAGTTTGAACAGCAGTTCTCAACCTGTGGGTTGCGACCCCTTTTTAACAATGAAAATACATTGCAGCATTAGGAAGGTTGAGAACCACTGATATAGAACAATAGGAGCTTTTAAACACTGTTTTGGAGAGTGTAAGTTGCAACAACCATCTTGGACAACTGTTCAGAAGTATTTACCAAAGCTGATCACGTGGCATGATGCGTGGTCCAGCAAATTTTCTTATAGATACTGCCCAGAAATGCTGATATGTACACCAGAAAACATGGACAAGAATATTCATAGGAGCATTGTTTTTCATTGCCACAAACTGGATAAAAATCTATATGTTAATTGACAATAGAACGGATGTTAAATCTGTGGTGTATTAATAAATGGACTTTTGTCATCCATTAAAATGAATGAACTTGTTATATGTAACAGCCTGAAAGAATT
>NW_003852561.1:1469546-1470424 GCF_000181295.1 Otolemur garnettii
ATATAATAACCAAAAAGAACAATAAATACCTAGTTGTAAGTTTCACTAGAAATATCCAAAATCCATGTGAGAAAAATTATGAAAAAACCTCAAAAGGTAAAAAAAAATAGGCATGAGTAATTGGAAAGACTGTGTTTTGGGATTGTAAAGCTCTATAGTCTAAAGATGTCAATTTTCTCTCAGCAAGATGTTTAAATGCAATGTAATTTTAATAAAAATACTATAGGGCTTTTTTCAGGAGCTAAAGAAAATGATTATAAATTTCATTTGGAAGAACAATAGCAAGAAAGCCCTAAAACGGAAGAGCAAGGGGTTGGGGGTGGGGAGCAGGGACAGGAGTCCAGACTTACAGAATATTAAAATATAGGTTAAGCTCCTGTAAGTAAGCATTATGGTGTAGACAGAAAGACCAATAAGACAGAGTAGAAAACCTAGAAATAGATTCAATGCATTTGTAAATGTACGCAAAAAGGCAGTATCTCAGATCAACAGGGAAAAGGTACTTTCTCATAAGGGGTTCTGGGATGAGAAGAAATCCACATGGGAAAAGATAATATCGGACCCATTCCTCATACCACACGCAAAAGTAAATTCACATCTAGCAGAATTCAATGTTAAAGTCTAATGAAACCATGTTAAGTCCTAGAAATAAGACTTGGAAGAACATAGGAGAATTTCTCTTTAACATGGACAAGGGGCCAATTTCTAAACCAAGACTCACAATCCAGAAGCAAAAAGTGAAAAAGTAAAGTATTAATTAGTAATAATGTACAATTTAAAAAAATTGAGTAGCAAACATGATAAGCAAAGTAAAAAGTCAAATGGCAAACTAAATAAAATAGTCACAATCTATATCATAAAAAGTAACCCAATTGATA
>NW_003852561.1:1470532-1471517 GCF_000181295.1 Otolemur garnettii
CTCAAAGACTCCACTAAGAGACTCTTGGAATTGATAAATAAATTCATCAAAGTCTCAGGTCACATACAAAGTCAATGTACATAAATCAGTATCATTTCTATACAGCAATAACAGCAAAGCTGAGAGTCAAATAAAAGACTTAGCACCAATCACAGTAGCTACAAAGAAAATGAAATACTGAAGAATATATTTAATCAAGGAGGTGAAAGATCTCTGCAAAAAAGAACTACAAAACACAGAGGAAAGAAATTACAGATGACACAAACAAATGGAAAAAATACTTCCTGTTTATGAATCAGTAGAATCAACATTGTTAAAATCTCTATAGTTCCCAAAGCGATTTACAGAGTCAATGCAGCCCCCATCAAAACATCAACTTCATATTTCACAGATCTAGAAAAATAATTCTATGCTTTGTTTGGAAACAGAGAAGAGTCTGAATGCCAAAGCAATCGTAAGCAAAAAGAACCAATCTGGAGACACAAACCATAACAATTCAAGAAGAAAAGGTAGAGAAAACTCTTCTAGATATTGACCTAGGCAAAGAATTTCTTTATTTTACTTTATTTTTTTGAGACTTTTTTTTTTTTTTTTGAGTCTTACTCTGTTGCCCTGGATATAGTGCCATAAATGACATCATCACAGCTTACAGCAACTTCAAACATTTGGGCTCAAGTGATCCTCCTGTCTCAGCCTCCCAAGTAGCCAGGACAATAGGCACCTGACATTACACCTGGCTAGATTTTTCTTTTTTTAGGAGAGATGAGAGTTTCACTCTTTTTCAGGCTGGTCTTAAACTCCTGAGCTCAAGCAATTCACCAGTGTCATGTCAGCCTCCCAGAATTCTAGGATTACAGTTGTGAGCCACCGGACCTAGCCTAGGCAAAGAATTTATGACTAAGACCCCAGTGACAGTTACAGCAATAACAAAAATAAAATTAATAGATTGGACTTGATTACATTAGAAAGTTTCTGCTTTCACAAG
>NW_003852561.1:1471709-1474747 GCF_000181295.1 Otolemur garnettii
ACTCATCATCAGGAAAATAAAAATTAAAACCACAATGAAACATACTTTACTCCATTAGAATTGGTTTTATTAAAAAGTCCAAAAACAATAGGTGCTGGCATATGGCTTCCGTTCTCTTGGAAAAGAGAACGGAAAGCTTATACACTGTTGTTGGGACTGCAAATTAATACATCCTCTATGGAAAACAATATAGAGATTCCCCAAAGAATATAAATAGACCTACCATTCAATCCAGCAACCCCACTACTGAGTATTTACCCAAAAGAAAAGAAGTGATTTTATCAAAAAGTCACCTGAACGCAAATGTTTATTACAGCACAACTCACAATTGCAAAGATGTGCAACAACGCAAGGGCCCACCAATTCATCAGTGGATTGACAAAATGTTGTATATATGTGGTACATGCCAAAGATAGTACTCAACCATTAAAAAAAAAAGTTGAATTCATGCTTTTTGCAATAATTTGGTTGGAACTAGCATACCATTATCCTAAGTGAAGTATCTTCTTAAAAAAAAAATGGAAGAAAAAGAACCACATGTACTGGGTATCAAGCTGAAACTAACCCCTGAGCACACATGTGCATGGGGGAGGTAAAGCTCAGGGGATCAAGCAGGAGGGAGCAGAGAGGAGGGCTGCGTGGAAACCTACCTGCTAGGTGCAGTGAACACTCTCTGGGTCACGGGCGTACTAACAGTCCTGACTCCAGCATTACAGAAATGACCCCGTCAGCAAAAACATTTGTAGCCCCATAACACTTTGAAATTTAGAAAAAGTTGGGATGTCAAAGGGACAAAATACTATAGAGAAATGGGCTGAGATAAAAGACTGTAGTCAGAAAGAAATACAAGTAACCTTTAGTCACATAAAAAAATTATTCAACGTCCTTCATAGAGAAATGCCAATTAAATCTACTTTGAGATGTTCAACGATATAATCTTTGTTGGAGGCAATGGTAAGTCATTTTCATACTTTACTAGACGGAATAAAAAATGGTGCAAAACCCATGCAAAGGAATTTGGTAACATTCTATTAATAATGCATTTACTCTAAATCCTACTTATAAATATCTATCACAAATATTCACCAGCAAAATCTGAAGACAAATGCACCAAACGCACAAAACAATTCATTAACATGGTTTGCACAAGCATTTTTCAACGTAAAATGCTATGAACAACCCAGATCAGTAGGGAAAAGACAGATCAATGTTGGCCATCCACAGAGAGGAGCATTGATCGGAATTTGGAGTATCTCCACATATTAGTTCTAGAGAATCACACCCAGAACATAATGTGGGGCAAAAAAGGTAAGGTGGGGAGGAAAGTGTATGGTAACACAATTTGTGTGTGTGTGTGTGTTTGTGGGTATGATACTAGCTGTGCCTAGTTTGGCAACATAACCACAAAGGATGGAAATACATCAGGTAACTTTAAAATGCAGTAATATTCATCCCCAGTGGAATACTAAGCCCTTTGAATTTGTGGGTTCTGTATCTGTAGATTCAATTAACCATAGATTAAAAATATTAGGAAAAAATTGCATCTATACTGAACATGTACATAATTTTTTCTTATTATTTCACATGTACAGATTTTTTCTTATCATTATTTCCTAAACAATATAGTATAGCAACTCAGCAACTATTCACATAGCATTTGCCTTGTATTAGGTGTTATAAGTAATAGAGAGATAATTTAATATATGTAAAAATACTACATCATTTTTTTAAATCAGGGACTTGAACATTCATAGACTTTGGTATTTGAAGGAGGTTTTGGAATCAATCCTCCCATGACATCAAAGGACAACTGTATATTCTCAGGACTAAACACTGGCAAGCACAACTATTTTCAGTAATCATATTATTGTTGATAACCTTAATATTTTTATTCTGATTCTGTCATATGTTTATTGTGGGATATAGCAAATAATTATATTAGAAGTTAGCTATGTAGCATTAGAAATTTTCACATGGGAAAAAGGAATGCAGATGAAAGAAGAGTTTTAGTAAAAATCCTATGCTCCTGAATTTGAACTGAAGTAGTGCGAGTCGTAATGTATTTTGCCTTAAAATAATTTGCATACCTTAGTTCTGTCTGCTGCAGCAATCCACAGACAGTGACCACTTCTGCCATCCAGACGGTGATCTTATGTATCACTTTCCTTTAGAGGGAATTAGAGCTCCTTGAGAAAATAACTGATTCTGAGTGTGGGTTGAGAAATGTACATCTTGTCACACAGAAAACTAGAAAAATGTTACTAAAACTGTTAGAATTTTGTCAAATGGACTCCACAGACAGGTAAAAAAAGGCCCCTCCTGACTAATGAAATTATCTAAAACGGGTTGTGACTAATCAAGTATGTTTAAATTCATGAGTGGGTAATGACACCCTAAAATATTCCTTAGTTACTTTTAGAAAATATTAGAGATCTAATTCATTCTTCTGAAAACGAGTTAATATAGGAAAAGAATTAAGCATTTATTTTGCCTTAATTATATGAACTATATCCCAAGGTAGATAAATAGTTGGTAAAGAATTCTTCTCTAGAGAAGCATCCAAGCTAGTAAATGAAGGAGGAATACTAAAACAGTGGATTCTGAAGCACTTAGTGGACTAATGGATCAAAGCAAAGATCATTAATGACTGTTAACATCTCAAAAAGAAAGACAACCAGACATTATGTCCCCACCATGGATGTACACGATACCACCCATGAAACATTCGTACTTAAAAAAGTCAAGCCTGAGTCTGATCAAGCCTCTATATCCAACTACCAATTTACGGGAACCAGAGTCAGAGAAACACTGCATTGCATCAGTCTCCAAAGTCAAAGCCTCTTAGCAAGGAAACATCCTGAACAATTCCAAGGGAATATGAACAGCAAAATCTATAGACAAAAAACTACAGGGCAAGCTTCAACAAAAGAACAGCAAAAAGAAAAAAGATAGAGGAGAACAAATATATTAAATAAACCTTCAGAGGTATATTAATCAATTGTAATTTATGGACCTATTTAGGTTGTAATTTAAACTCT
>NW_003852561.1:1475476-1477110 GCF_000181295.1 Otolemur garnettii
GTAAATGAATGAAGTAGGCGGGCTTGTTTTCATTAGCCTTCATTAACCTGAAAGGTAGATTCTGAGCCTTTCCTTTATGTTGTAGGTGCCCTTCTGCCTTACCTCAGTCTTACCCACCCCCATTGGGTAAACTTCCTACCAGGAGAATGTGTTACCTTTATAGGATAATTTAATTAAACACTCAACGCACTGGATTAAATGGTATGTTAAATATTCAAGATATGTATTTTGAAATATACATAGGTATGTGATTTCTACATAGAATATCAATTACTGGGGGGTTTTAATTAAAATTCTTTTTAGAGCATCTGATATAATTATAGATACCCTGACCGACATTTCAATTAATCCTACCAATGATTTATTTTTCATAATATATTCTAAAAATGAAAATTACTTCTCTCCAAAGAATTGAGCTTGAATTAATATCATCTTCCTTTTTTATATTCTTCTTTGATTTTAACTAAACACCAGTTCAAGCAAACAAGGTGTCCATGGAAGAAGACTTGAAATGGAAGATTTAAAATGAGCTTTCTAGATGAAGAAAGAAAATGAGGAGACCTAGGTCAACTTTCACAAAGAAAAGGACAGGATGATTTCTTCACAAATGAAAGAATCAAATCATATACTGGTATAAGACGGCAGGAAAAAGCTTAGAATAGACAACTGGGCACCACACATGAAATGTGTCAAGGGCAGAACTAGCTAAGTTTTAAAAAAAGCAATATATATATTATAGACATATATATGTATATGTATTTATTCCCATAGATAAGTAGAACATGGGGAATATTTTGAAGGGATTGTTCTTTTAATTCAGTATAGGTGTTGAGAGAGGTAGGTGGGCCTATCACCCAAATTCCTCGCTAGCCCCTTGGCCAACACAAAGTAGTATTCACAACACACTCCAGGGGAGATGCAATTAATAGTCCAGTGTGGAAAAAGCAGCGGGAAGAAAAGACTCAGTGTAGATATTTATGACATATGTGTGTGTGGTAATAAAATATTTATTGTATTTATTCCCAGACTTTTGGGTCTCAGAAACATAGAAGAAAATTTCTCTTTTCTACATAAATACAGGGTGTCCCCAAGAAAGATTGCCATACATAGAAAAATTAACAAAATCATACTATGTTTTACTTTATTTTTTTTTCAGTTTTCTTTTGGGCGGGGCTGGGTTTTGAACCCTCCACCTCCAGTATATGGGGCCAGCATCCTACTGACTGAGCCACAAGCGCCACCCTACCTTATATTTTATATTTTTAACATTTCTCTATTTATATAACCAACAAATAGAAAAACATTTTGTAAATATTTTATAAAATTTCATAATGAATATTTTGTAAATAAATGTACATTTTATATACAATGCCCCATTTTCCCCACACATGTATGTATGGAGACCTTTGGGACACCCTGTAAATTTTTAATTATCATTGGCTATCTTGGCTATTTTATTCAAAATGAGATTTTAATAAAGAACATCGGAAAGACATTTTCAAGGAAGAAAAAGAGAAAACAGTCCCTTCTCAAATCACATAGACAGTCTAATGACAGGTATCAGTCTGGATACCATTTTAGCAGAGCTGGTTTTTCTTTTATTAAACCCTTTTAAAATTCAAATTTTATAAATA
>NW_003852561.1:1477321-1478374 GCF_000181295.1 Otolemur garnettii
TTTCACAGTATGATTTTTAACAACTACATAATATTATTTTTATAAAAGCATAAAATTATTCACTTATCCTCAAATTGTTGAACATTTGGAGGTTTTCCCCCATTTTTTTATAGTAAGCAAAACACGAATTTCCTCAAGTCTCTTCAGTAGTATATACAGTATATATTGCAGTATGCAGATATCACATATGTAGAAATCCATCTGCATATGCATGTGTATTTATCCACACACAGAAGAGCTCTACTTAACCGTAGTGAAGTACTTTTCACCAGTTCACTTTGTTCACGCAGAATCTTAACTTCAAACAGCCACAGGAATCCCGAGGGACAGATGCGTCCCATGAGTTCACTAACACGTTGCACCTGTCACAAGGTAATAGCTCTTCCTGTCAGTATTCCCTGGTCACACTGGTATCCTTTGGAAACCACTGGAGTCCCCAGTAAGCTCTAAGGGGTCCACACTCTGTATCATAGGTGGGGAAGGCCTAACTCCCAGCTTCATCTTATCTTTTCCATTTGGTCCTGGCTTCAGAACAGACATGTGGCTTAGCCCACAAGGCTGCTCATAAAAACAGTCCCTTCAGCGGCTGCCTGAGGGCCCTCTTTCTACAGGTGCCAGGTATAAAAATGCCTGCTTTGGTCAAGGAGCTGGTAAAGGTGGTCCCAGGGGCACGATGGCCTCAGGCTCACCCAGGTAAAGGTCAAACTCCTTATAGGCATGGGCAGGGCTCCTGCTGTGAGGAAGACTTGGGGCATGTCTCCCTCTTTCCCTGGGATAGATTCCTAAACGTGACTATGTCTATTTTTTAAGGCTTTGGAGGTTATTACAGGTTGAATTATGCCCCTCCCTTCAGATCCAAATACTTTAGCCCTAACCCCGAGTACCTCAAAATAGGACTGTATTTGGAAATAGAACATGCAAAGAGGCGATTAAGTTTAAAAAAAAAAAAAAAAAAAAGAGGGCGTTAAGGTGGCCCTAATCCAATGTCATCTGTCCCTCGGGATTCCTGTGGCTGTTTGAAGAGGAAATTCAGAGCTCACTGAGCTCCTGGCA